>NC_134495.1:25711638-25871638 GCF_040206685.1 Ascaphus truei
CACACAGTGTCACACACACACACACACAGTGTGTCACACACACACACACACAGTGTGTCACACACACACACACAGTGTGTCACACACACACCTTTTGAAACATATAGGAACACAGTCTTGTACGCATCAATTGCCTTAAAAAGTCAAAGAATATCCCTCTACCACGAGTTGCCCCTATGGATGGCTATAGGTGTTTCCTCTTCCAGGCCAGCTGCCCCTATTGACATATTTAGGTTGTCCCACTGTACATCTCTCTTATTCCACAAAAAGAATGACGGCTGCGAGCGGAACGCCACTGAACGCAGGGCGATAAGCTGCAGAACATGCAACCCCCGGTATCACTCCTTTCCCCAGACCGCCCAGTCACAAACCCCCATCCCCACACACTCACCGGCGGCACACTGCCGTACTTCCGGTATTACGCGATCTGTCATTGGACGGTCGCTTTCCCCGCCCCCTCCCCTGCCACCCATAGGCGACCTGCTCCTGAGTCGCCGCCTTGCTATTGGACGAGACCCGCGCGCTCCTCCTCGCAGCGTTTGCTCAGTGGTTTCGCGTCTCCGCCAATCCTCCACTGCTGCGCGCGGTGAACATCCGGGTACTCAGAGGCAGTGTCTATATGGCTGGGACTGCGTTATAGAGCGCAGTGCGTCAGTCACACACGGCAAGCGCTTGGATGGTTGGCATCACGTTGCTGTTAGTGTCAGCAGATCTCTAAATAAATGACAGTTATGTTACTGTTAAAACAGTGGATAAAGCCTTTGGTTCCCAGTAGTTCTGTGGCTTTCAATAAACATATACATCTATTAAACATTTGTATTTGAGAGAGTTTTAAGCAACGTTTACAGTACGTTGGGAAAACATACAGAGCGAGAGAGAGGCTTTTCTAAAATAAAAGTATTATTTTATTTTAAGAGAATATGTAATTACAAGATTTAAAATATGAAAATTTGTAATAATTAAGTAATAATCCCTTAAGAACAGGGCATTACTGGCCAATAATGCCCTGGCTGGAAGTGTTGAAGGCCCATAGGCTAAATGTAGGCTTTTTTCATAAATAATAGACACTTTTGTGTAGTTATATAGATTTTTTAAATTAAAATAAAACGGTAAATACATTAAATCACCTCTATATACGCTTACACTGCAGCTATCTATATCGACACACTGCCGCCCCCTCTACACACACATATTTAACGTCACGTATCCATGGTAACGGGCGCCATTTGACGCCGCGTTGCCGTGGAGACGCGTGAACACGAAGCCGGTAAGTAAATTTACAGAGGCCTCGCAAACCCGCCCCTCCCACCCCCTGAATAAAGTCGTGTGCCCCCCAGTTTGCCCACCGCTGCAGTGGTGTTTCCAAGGGCGGCCTAGCAACAACCAGAGAGTGTCAGTCTGGGGGAGTGTACTGGCTGGGTGACTTGTGCAGATGTGACACCTGTCAGTATCAGACCTGCCCTGTTATGGAAAAAACAAAGTGAATCCCTGCGATTTTCCCATTGGGATAGCAATAAATGGGGAAATAAATATACATAGTAGGAGGGACTGGCCTCCCACAAGCTGCTCAATAAGCAGTTGCAGGTAGATTGGCTAAATACATTATTCACACCCTTAGGCCAGGTCCCCGCTGGCTACTGCAGCGCCCGCTGTGGCGGACGCTGCAGGGACAAGAGCCGACGCTCAATGGGGCTGGGCCCGCTGCGAGGGGGGTCTGCCGCGCTGCGCGGTGAGTTTTTCCAGCCTGCAAGAAAATTGTGAGGGGAACTAGCGACGGAGCGCTAGGCCATGCCCCCCGGCGTTTCAGCCAATGAGGGTGAACCTGCCGGGTGACGTCACAGCCGCGCCCCCGTCACTCCCCCATCACGCCCCCCCAGTATTTCCCCCTGCAGCACTCTGCAGACCGGGGAATTCGGCTGCACGCGCCGCCAGCATCGCAGGCGCACGTGCAGCGCAGGCACTGGGGCCGTAGCCTAATAGTGGCGCCCTCTAGGAGCGTGCTGCTAAGGATTGAATTTGGCCCAACAGAAAATGTAAACAAATATATATTCATATATATTTCTCTGTGTAAGGAGCATGCTGCACTAAGTTATATAAGCGTATGCTTTAGTATATTAACCCCTTCAGGGTATATGTCACAGAACATTTGTATGCATTTAGTACAGGGACCTGCTATTGAGACTTACCTTGACGTTGGGTAACAGGCTTGGCATTATTTGATCAAAGGATGTAACCAAAAGTCTCCTTTGTCTTACAGATTTAGTTTGCACTATGTATATTTATTTCCTCATTTATTGCTATCCCAATGGGAGAAGCGCAGGGATTCACTTTCTGTTTTTTCACATATGTATGGCTAATCCTTTCACCAGCGGCATGCTCCTTACACGGGAAGCGCCTTGTTATGGGGCAGGGTTACAAGCTCAACCCCAGGGTATATAAACTGGTACTCTCCTAAAAGTGGGTGTGTCTCTCTCCCTCTGTGTATTGATTAACATCTACCCTGTGTCCCATAAGGGGGTGCAGGAGGAGCATCACAGAATGAAAGGCTTCAAGCCTTGCAAGTGTTCCTGCAGGGAAACAGAGGAAGGATTGGGACTGCTATAAGATCTGACCAATGCAATAAACACCATTAAACCATATGTACGTTTGAATCATTGTCTTGGGACATAGAAAGGTGTCAGCATGGACCGTCCTACTACCACAGGATCCCAGCTGACTGGAGGCACTGCCAATGAATAAGGTACCCTGTTGTTATGGAGCCAAAGGGAGTACGCTGGGTAATATATGACGAGACAGTTTAACTGGTTCCTTTTACAAGCACCACAAGTTATTTGTCTTTTCTTCACTTTATTGAGAAGCAGCAGATTTACAAATTTACTTGTAGATGGTGTCGTGAGAGAAAGCTTCTCTACAGTAACAGTGCTCGATAATGGGGGAAAAAAGTAAAAACGATACTCTTACCAAGAGCTGTAAGGCCTGGGACATAGTACAGTAGGCCATGCTGAGCCGCACGGAGCAGATGCACTTACCCCCTGCATCTGTTATCAATCAGCGCGGCTTTAGCAGCCGCTTCCGCATGCGTGCGGAGGCTCAGATATTTTGAGGAGACAGGCAAATGTAAAAGTTGCCGCTCGGGAGCGGAGGAGCGGTCACGTGACCGCTCACATCCAATGGCAGCGAGGGACTAGCCCTGCCTCCATCCCGCCTCTGCCCCGCCCCCAAAGCGCGCTCACTGCCTCGCCTGCCAGGACACAAAAAAGCTCCAGTTTGAGCAGGCGAGGCAGAGCAGGAGCGCGGATCAGCGCGCCCCGAGGCACCATGCCCGAGGCCTAAGGCATGAGTAGTGCTTGCTTAGCCTGCTGAGATGAAAAGAAAGCAAAATGGAGGGTGTCTCACAGGAACAGAGCCTGGGCTGAGGAAACTGTGAATACAAGCAGGGGGTAATGGAACAGTCCACTATGCCAGGGGAATAATAGGGGTTGTCATAGCAACCACTTCCAGGAGGCTAGGAGATAGAGAAAGTAACTCATGTATCCATTTCACCTGCACTGGGAATAATAACTGCAAAAAGGGGGAAAAGGAACAGAACAATGATTCTTGTTCCAGGACACCTGTAAACCTGTCCTGACTCTCCCCACATCATCGCGGAGCACTCAGCCCTCCTGTTGCCTCACAGGTATGCCCAGCATCGCATGAAAGATACTAGTAACAGCCAAATCTCACAGAGGGTGGGGGTAAAGATGTTACAAATGGAGACGCTGCTGAGATCATTCTCATCAGGACAGGTTTTCATAGCAGAAGAAACCATAGAAAGCAAGTACACTTTCAGTTCCAGTGCTAAAGGAAGAGAGGGGGGACAGGTGTGGTGTCAAGGGGATTTTCATCTACCAAGAGCTGCAGCCTGCACTGCGCTAAAGGATGTTTTGATTGGGACAATAAGCTACATGTTCTGTTCTAAGACCCTGCAGACTGGCACATAGGGCATCTGGAGGGGGTGTCTAGTTGCCGCAGGCCAGGAGCCCCTAAACGAGAGTAGGGTGTCAGGGTTCAGACGGAGTGGCGTAAAAGTATTGATAGGTACCGTCCGAGGGAGGGGGGACCTTGATTGTAGGTCAGGGTTGCCCAGAACCTCCATTTGAGGAGTTACCACCGTACTAGTAGCAGTTTCAAGCACAAAATATCGCAGAGAACCGGACTGTTTGTCAGCATGTGTAGTGTGCTAAACGGGGGTTTTCTCTACCCAGGGACAACATTCCCTGTAACGAAAATCTAGAGTGAGGATAGCAGAGGTTCCCAACGAAAATAGGGACGCAAATACAGCAGTTTGCGATTACAAAATGGCGCTTCCAGAGAACTGGGAGGTGCATGGCACTGTTTAATTACCCAAAATGGCGATTCCCGCAGAACCTGGGAAGCCATATGTTTAAGTTGCATGCAGTTACAAGCTTTTTGCTGTTGCACCATCAACAGAATCGGCACAAAATGCTGATTCCACACCCCCTTCTTGCTTCTGAATTGGACGCTCTTGTTCACCAGGGGGAGGAGTTGGGTGTGCCCAAAATGGAACAGGATGTGAGGAGCCAGATGCACGTGTATTCTTCAGAGCTACAGACGTGTGTGTTCAGCGGTTTTACTACCTAAAATGGCTACTCTGGATAACCTTACCCCAGCCAACGATCTGCCTGGTGTGGTGCTAGTGGTTCAATATGAGGATGGGGCGAGTCTGATGCTGGGGGTCTGCGCACTAAGCGGTGCCTCGGGGCAAGAGCTGCGGATGCTGTTGCAATGCAAGACCTGCAAGGTACCCTATATGCAGCTCAGACCTGTTTGACCCTCTGGCAGTGTCACCCCTACGAGTGCAGGAGAACTGCAACGAGGCACCACTGCTCTCCTGCAAGGTACCCCGTGCCCCATCTCTACTAACTTGCTGCTCGAGGGAGAATCCGAGGGAAGGGATCGTTGCTGCCGCCGAGTCGACCGGTGAGACCGCAGACATCCCTGAGGTCTCTGCTGAGGCTACCTCTGTACCCGAGTCGGACGTCTGATCCCGGTGATCAACATCAGCTCTGCAATGGAAATCCTGGATGTCGACCTGCGTTGGGTGCAATTTTCAGTGGCGGCCGGTCGGGACCTGTGTTTGAGCCGGGAGAGGCGCAAGGGCCCGCCCACGTTGCTTAATACCTTCAGGCAGCGGAGAGGAGGTGGGGCTCATGGGAGAGCTCAGCAAAGTAGTGCCAGTCGGTACTACTCCCTCCTACTCTATCCGGTACTATCCCAGTTGACCTGAAAGCGGAAGGCGACTACAGCTTTAACCCTCGGGAGAAGAGAAGGCCGCAAAGCTGTCCGGCCGGATGGACTTAACAGCTGCTGCTACCTCCTCGGTGAGTCCATGTCACCCTGTGGACCCCTTCTGCGTGCAGGGCGGAAGGAAGCTAGGGACTCCCAAGAAGCTGCTGACATGGCGGCGAGATACTTAAAGGCTAGAGGTCGCGGCCAACTGAGCCTAGCCGGGACTGTGGACATTTCTATTGCTCCGCCTGGGGAGGCTCCCAAAAGTTCCTCTTCAGAGACTTTAGTGTGCCCACTTTGCCCCAACCTGCCCAGTCCTCTTCTACTGACCTCAGCCCTAGTATTAACACCTTTGACCCCTCGACCCTTGTCACCAGTGAGTCCCGTGGCCCCAAGCAGTAATGTAAAAGATGATAACATGCCTGTACTGTCTGTGGGGAGGGCCTTGCCTTGGTGGGGTAAAGAAGAACAGGGTGATGCAGTGACAGGAAAGAGTATCACATCAGAGGCAGTGACTACCCTCAGAGCTCCAGCTCGAGAGGAAAGTATAGAACCAACTTTATGGAAAGGGTCAATATTTTGGGTATTGCCTGTTACCGCAAGAGAGAAGGGCCTTATGAAGTTCAGCAGGGCTGAGAGAATCTTAGTGATGAGGTTCTGCAAAATGGGGGTTGAATACCCATACCTTCCTGAAAACCTCATGAGAAGTGCTGAAGAACACAGGGTAGAATGGGTTAAGAAAGCCATACTAGCGCACCTGGCCAATAGTGCCAGATGGCATAAGTACTGTGAAATAGACAGGGCAAAACATCTACTCAAGTTGTGGATAGTGGGCTGTAACATACATCTAGACAGAGTTGAATACATCTCTGAGTCTGGAAGAAGGTGGTGCTATTCTATAAAGGTACCGGATGATCAGGGAAATACGGTAAAGAAGCCCGATCCGGCCCACTACTATTGAGGTAGCCCCAGTACCACGTATATAGCTCCAAGGTTTCAGCCTGGGGTGGATATTTGTATGGTACTATTGTATTGATGTAATTAAATGTATGCACATGATTAATGCATATTGTGTTAAGGTAATTAACAGGTTGTTGGTACAGTATGTGATGTTGCGCATACTGTATTCCCAAGCGGGGCGTTGGGATTTCACCAGGGGGAGAATGTAGCATAACCTCCAGCCGCTACCTTTTTCCTCTGGTCCCTAACAGTATACGTTCTGCTATGGATAGGCACTGGAAGGGTTAATTCCCCTGTAGGGCTAGTTGCTATTGCAGCCCTGAATGCAGTAATGTATCCAAGGGCGGGCCTAGCAACAACCAGAGAGTGTTAGTCTGGGGGAGTGTACTGGCTGGGTGACATGCAGATGTGACACCTGTTAGTATGAGACCTGCCCAGTTATGGGGCAGGGTTACAAGCCTAACCCCAGGGTCTATAACTGGTACTCTCCTAAATGTGGGTGTGTCTCTCTCCTCCCCTGTGGAGTGAACAACAACTACCATGTGTTCCAATAAGGGGATGCAGGAGGTGCATCACAGAATGTAAGGCCTCAAGTCTTCACTGTCTTGGGATATAGAAAGGTATCAGCATGGACCATCCTACTACCACAGGATCCCTGCTGACTAGAGGCGCTGCCAATGAATAAGGTACCCTGTAAACCTGTCCTCACTCTCCCCAGATTATCACAGAGCACTCAGCTTTCCTGTTGCCTCACAGGTATGCACAGCATCGCATGAAAGACACTAGTAACAGCAAAATCTCACAGAGGGTGGGGGTAAAAGTGTTACATATGTAACGAAAAAAAGTGGTATTCTAGGTATGATAATAAAAAGTATTGGTACTCGGTCATTTTTATTTATTTATTTATTTTTTCAATCTTTTTTATTAGACAGATATAAAATGTACATACATGGGACAATATACATAGCCTAATACAGAAACATTTTTGTATTTTTTGGAGGGGAAAGATGGCAAAACTTGTTGCCAGAGGCAGATGACCTACCGAAAACGGAGAGGCCAAGAAAAAGAGGGGGGGGGGGGAGAAAGAGGGAAAAAGGGGGCAGGGGGGGGGGTTGTGGTGGGGTGTGTCTACCCTGGTTGCTGAAATCCATTTTGGACGGACTCCTATGAAGTACTGGTTGTCACCCGCTTCCTCATCCGCATTGTATTATCTCCTTGGCTATACCTTGGTGAGCTTGACTCGATCTATAAGGTTATCCATGGTTCCCAAATTTTAAAGAACGCTGTCGTGTTTTGCTTAAGGTGCGCGGTTAGCTTCTCCATAAGCATTACTTCATTTATTCTGTTTTTTAGCTTACTCATGGAGGGGGACACACACACTTTCTTCCAGGAGGCCGCAACCTCACATCTCGCCGCTGTGAGGATGAAGGAGATTAATTTCCTGGGAGGTCAATTTCTTTCATTGGCCTGGCCAGTAGGAAGGTCAGTGGGTCAATAGGTAAGTCGAGGCTAGTAACCTCTTTTAATAAAATTTGGACCATATCCCAATACTTCTTAATTTCCGGACACGACCACCAGATGTGGGCCATGTCACCCTTTTGTCAACAGCCTCTCCAACATAGATCAGATGCCAGAGGGTAGATTTGTTTTAGCCTCACTGGAGTGAGGTACCAGTAGAAAATTATTTTGTAAATATTTTCTTTGGTTGTGGTGCATATGGAAGTTCCTGAGGCTACTTCCCAAATATCTTCCCAGTCCTCTCTGTTGATATTTATATTCAGGTCCGCGGCCCATTTTTGCACGTAGTCTTGAGTTGGAGGGTCCGCTGATATTTCCAATTCTGTATAAACCTTTGATATTAGCCCTTTTTGGTGAGAGCTATCTCTACATAGTCTCCCAAACTTAGTGAGAGGGGGAAATTCTGGATTCGGGGATATTGTCTAGGCAAAATGTCTAATTTGGAGATATTTGAATGTATCCAATTGTGATATATCGTATTTAGTACGTAAATTTTGGTAGCTCAAGAGTTTCCCTAGACTCAGAATGTCTCCGATCACCCTGATCCCTTTTGATTTAAATTGATCGTATAATTTAGAAGCGCATCCGGGGGGGAATTTGGGGTTATTAAAAATTGGTGTGAGTTGTGAGCTGGGGGACGCAAGTCTGTACTTAATCTTGGCTTTCAGCCAGACCTCCCAGGTATGGCTCATCGCTCCCAGTTTGAATTTGTTCAGGTGCATATCTCCTCTATCCAGGCTTCATAGGCATGCTTGCAGAGAGGGCATTTTGGCATAGTATGACTCTATTTTGAGCCAACATCGTTGTTCAGGGTCAGCGTTCCATACGGCCGCTTGTTTAAGTTGGGCTGCCTGATAATATTTGGAGGTGTCTGGGACACCCATACCTCCCCTCGCTCTTGATGTCAACAGTACCGATCTGGCTACTCTGGGTCTTTTGCCCTACTAATAAAAATTAAACAATCTATTTTGGATGTTTTTTTGTTCAGAACCAGGAACGTGGACTGGGAGAGTTTGAAAAAAATATAATAATCTAGGGAGTATGTTCATCTTTATCGAGATCATTCTTCCGATCCAGGAAATCTGGTAACCTTCCCATTTATCCAGGTCTCTCTTGATTTTGTCAAACAGAGCCGGGTAATTATACTGATATAAGGATTGGTAGTTCTTTGATACATTCACTCACAGATATTTAATGTATGAAGAACTCCATCTATAACTGAAATTCAATTTGAGCAATTTCACCTCTGGTTCGAGAGGCTTCGATTAAGGGCTTCAGATTTATAGCTGTTTATCTTGTATCCAGATATTTTGCCGAAATCTCCTAGTTCCCTTTGAAGGTTAGGAAGGGAAGTTTGGGGTCTGGATAATGACAAGATAATGTCGTCCGCAAAGAGTGAAATTTTGTTATTTGTTTTTACTATTTCTATGCCTTGGATATTTATATTGTTTCGTATTTTAGACGCTAGAGGCTCGATAGTGAGAGCAAAGAGGAGGGGGGATAAAGGGCATCCCTGTCTCGTTCCGTTTCTGATTTGGAATCTTTTGGTGTTCCCACCTGGCAGTCTAACGAGGGCCGATGGATTTTGGTATAGGGCACGGACCCCTTCTAAACAGGATTCTTTGAAGCCAAATTTTTTCACAGTAGTATCGAGAAATATCCAATCAATTCTGTCAAATGCTTTCTCTGCATCTAAGCTCAGAAGCATTGCCTTGGTGCCTGTGAGGTGCACAATTATATTGATTATTTTGTGAGTATTGTCCGAGGCTTGACGCCCCGAGACAAACCCCACTTGGTCCAGATTTATTAACCTAGGCAGTATTGGGTTTAGCCTATTTGCCAGAATCTTGCTGTAAAGTTTAAGATTATTATTCAGGAGGGAAATTGGCCTGTAGCTCCCACATTGCATAGGGTCTTTCCTTTCCTTATGTATAATAGCAATGTTTGCCATTGACATTGACGAGGGGATCGGGTTTCCCTCCATGAATGAGTTAAACATGTTCAGCAGGTGAGTGGACAGTATAGGTAAAAATTTCTTATAATAGGCATTAGTGAAACCGTCTGGGCCAGGGGCTTTAGAGGTTTTCAGTGTTTTTACCACTGCTACTGAAATAAATAATATTGCCGCTCACCAAATGTCCATAGAATATATACACATAGATAGGAGGTGCATACAGGAGATGATAGCATATATCAGAACAGGAAGGGGTTAAGAGAGAAACACCAAAAATAATTCCTATGTGCACTCACCTATACTATTAAATGGCTGGGAAGGATTCAATCCCTGGGTGGAGACCCATACACCATTTAGTAATTAACAATAAAATATTTTAATACAGATATGCAAAGACAAACACAATTGTTAAAAGAAACAGGGAGTGGGTGCGAGGAGTGGAGTGGGCTGTGTAACCCTATATAGTCAGCAACCTGCTAGCAAATATTTAACCCTGTTGGTAAATCATACCAGACTAATGCATGAAACCTTCTATCAAACACTCACTCATATATACTAGGCGAGGTGTAGGCATAACATAGTCATGAGTAGGACTTGGAACACATCTAGTTTATGTATGTAGACGGTTACTCAGAATGTCCTACCCCAAGGTAATTTGTGCTGCACTGTGCCAATAATTAATACATAAATCTGCCAGAGTCCCTAAGTCTGTAGGGTACATACTAACTGCCTCCTAGATCGGGGGATGTGCAAGGGGTCTACAATAGAGATATCCGTTACATTGGCTCAAATTCCTCCCTGTGTGGGGTCCCGGCTCGCAAGCTTGCAACATGGAAATAAACCCGTTACAAAGTATGTATATTGTTTAGCAGCAAAGTAGCAGGACGGCAGGGAGGGGTGGGGGGGGCACCCTCAGGTACGTTCACTCTTGGCCGGAGTTGCTCTTAAGTGGGTCTGGTGTGAGGAGCGCAGGCAGCAAGCTCCCTGAATCATGAAAAGCAGGAAAAATTGAAAACCGCATGGTAGGAGATGTTCTGCTTGTTTGCTTATGTTAACGGGAGCCACGCACAAACCGCGTTTTAAGCGAATCTGCGTTGTATCGCACTATAACCGTATATATATATGTATATACACATACATATCTATATCTATCTACCTATCTATCTATATATAGATATGTATATATATATATATATATATATATATATATATATATATATATATATGTATGTAGCCCTCTTTCCCCCCCCTTAAGTGAGATTAGGGTGTGTAGGTGTATCTGACTACTTCTCAGTGTGGTGCTATACCTGTTGGCTCACAGGAGGGCTGAGCTTCCGCCATGGGGAACCTGGGGCATTTATACTAGGGGTACTTACTTCCAACGATGCAGCGCCTCCACCTGCGATGGCTCCCACCATAGGGGGAGTGGTTCCTCGCAGGACAATCACAATAATCAATACTCACACAGATATATATATTAACTAGGGACTTTACTGAACATGCAAGAAAACATATCATAACATCATAACCTGTGTCCCTCTCTAGAGGAGACACTTACTGCGTCGCGCAGGACGCTTCCCAACACTAGGTGATCCCACCCAGTGTCCCGAGAATCCCCACCCAATGTCCCGCACTCTAGTAGAGAACGTGGGTGACTGCGCAGTCACTAATTAATGTGTTAGGCCTGTTGGTGCACATATATAGTGAATACCTTCCGAGCACTCCGATGCTCGGGCCTGCAACACTCTTCTCAAAGGGTCAGACGTGCGATGCATCCGTCTGATCCTTTCCAGGTAATATTCTCCAGGAACCCCAACGAGGGTCCCACCGCTTCACGGGAACACAACCGAATCACGGCAACACCAACCGCATCACGGGAACAGCAACCGCCGTTATCCCTGTCAATCCTTAACTAACCCTAAAGTGACAGGAACCCTAACCTAGGGCCTGTCCCTGATGTACCGCAACCTGGGGTGGCTTGGGGAAAACTCCTAGGGCCTGCGGGGTAATAGTGGAGGTGGAGGGTTGGTCAGCGCACAGGATTTTGCTCAAACGTAGAGATAAGAGGATAGGAAGATATGGAACACGGTATTAGTGTTTTAGTAATCGAACTGTACAATACAGCCAAAAGAACTTTGGAATTAAAAATGTATGAAAAATATATTTTAAAACTCTTTGGAATTAAAGAACCTTGGTAATTAAAAGTAAAAATATATAAATATATAAATATATGAAAAAATATATTCTAAAATAGCTTAAAAATAGATTAGAAAATCCTTAAATAAAATCCTTATTTTATTTTTTTGTGAACAGAAGCAGAATATGTGCTATATGTGGATGACTAACAGGGTGTGTTTATATAGCCTGTTGTTGGTCTGAGGTAAAAAGGGGATAATGGGGCTGGTTAGCAGAGTTTAATGTGCAGTCTTTCCTTCACGGAATGCTGCTAAAAACAATAGCTTTCTCACCCTCCTGGTGGGGGCAGTACGTGAGTTGCTTCTCTCCCGGGGGCCCAAATAGGAAGAAAAGGGCCGAACTCGGTGAGTGAGCAAAATAGAATTTATTAGGTACAGAAAACAAAGTCAAAATAACACTCACAGTACAGCTTTAAAACAGCCCAGCATCAGCCTGATCGTCCGGTGATATTCCTCTCACCAGTACAGCTCCCATGGTCGCGTCCGACAGTGGGACCGGAAGAGGAGGTCTTACCGGATGTCAGCAGGCTGGCTGGGTCCTTCAATCAATGGGCTCCGGCAGGGAACATAAAGTTTCGCAATAATGCTGTACCGTGAGTGTTATTTTGACTTTGTTTTCTGTACCTAATAAATTCTATTTTGCTCACTCACCGAGTTCGGCCCTTTTCTTCCTATTTGGGCCCCCGGGAGAGAAGCAACTCACGTACTGCCCCCACCAGGAGGGTGAGAAAGTTATTGTTTTTAGCAGCATTCCGTGAAGGAAAGACTGCACATTAAACTCTGCTAACCAGCCCCACTATCCCCTTTTTACCTCAGACCAACAACAGGCTATGTAAACACACCCTGTTAGTTATCCACATATAGCACATATTCTGCTTCTGCAAACAAAAAAATAAAAAACCACACAATTCCATTTAAATTTTATTTAAGGATTTTATTTAAGGATTTTCTAATCTATTTTTAAGCTATTTTAGAATATATTTTTTCATATATTTATATATTTATATATTTTTACTTTTAATTACCAAGGTTCTTTAATTCCAAAGAGTTTTAAAATATATTTTTCATACATTTTTAATTCCAAAGTTCTTTTGGCTGTATTGTACAGTTCGATTACTAAAACACTAATACCGTGTTCCATATCTTCCTATCCTCTTATCTCTACGTTTGAGCAAAATCCTGTGCGCTGACCAACCCTCCACCTCCACTGCAACTACAAGAAGATTCTGGGCTTTATCTTCTCTACTGGTCCAGCTGCAGAAAACCACAAGGGCAAGTATACACTACCCTTTCTTTGGTTACACACTACCACACAGGCAACATCACAAGCCTATACAAATAGGGAGCGCCCCAACCTCTTTTCTTTTTGTCACCTGCGGGGTAATAACCTGCCCCACTCCCCTAACTCATCCCAGTCCTGACTCTCACTGAACACTAACACTAACACTAGCAGCTACGCACTGCAAACTTCGGAACGCGTACAGCAACTTGCTGCACACTAGCACTATGCCTTCTTGTCAGGCCTCACAGCACTGCCAGCCGTGATCCTGACAAGACAGCACACACACACGCACTAAGGGCAGCGTCCCTATCTGGGCCGTCCCTCAACACTTACCCACTAACCTGGTGGGGAGTTGGAGCCTTACTTGGGATGTGGGGGACCTTACTCGATGCAGGAGCTGCACATGCTCTCTGCACCCTTCCTTCCCTCACAGCTCCCCAGCTCCAACTGACAAACGTGCTGCAGCCCAAACAATGTATCTCTTTGCCTGCCTGGCCTTCCTAAGCCCTATTGGCTCCCTGGTGTCACGTGGGGCATACAGAGGCTCATGGGATATGTAGTCCCAGCTCAGAGCCTTCCCTGGTAGGCTAGGGGTTCGCGGGCTTTTCCTACCCTGCACTGCGCTTGCGCAAGCTTTCCCGGGCTGTCTCGACCTCGCGCGACTTTGCCCTGTCTCTGGGGCTCTCCCTGCGCCTACGCGTCCCTGCGCATGCGCAACCCGCATCCCAATGGCGGCGCCCTGCTTCACCGGCCGCCGGGACCTTAGAGACGCGATCGGGCCGTTGCTAAGGCCGCGATCGCGTCCCCGGCAACCGGCCGCAGGCAGGGGAAGCCGCGCTGCTCCCTGCTCCAGCCCCCACCCTTGGAACCAGCCGTCGGGTCTTTCGGCACCCGCGATCGAGCTGCTCAAGGGGAGGGGGGTCTCAAGGAGCTGCGGGAGCTCAAGGCTACACTCTCCCCCTGGTGGAAAATCCAACGACATCACACGGCATAATAGTTATATAATCAAAATGCATTGCACAGAAAATACAACTTATGTCGAATTTACATCTCAGGTTACAGAACAGATCACACACCATACCCGAGGCTAGCTGAGACCATTTGTGGGGTGCCCTTAACTGATCATGTGGGGGTACCTCACTTTTGCGGCCGTGAGCCTCCGCTAGAAAAATTCCCTGTAGAGCACGCTCAGGGGTGACAGTCACCGGTTCTGTACTACTTCCTCCCCCTGGTGGAAGGAATAGCACAGTGTCTCTTAACCGGGCCTTTACCCGGCCATCCGCGGCAGGGATGCGGTAGACCAGGAGGCCAGGACCTTTTCCGCGGTCCACTACTTGACGAATGGCATGCTCCTTTTTGGGCTTAAAGGAGGCCAGTCTCCCTGGATCTTCCTTTACACAGTCCTTGTCCCTGCGGACTTGCGAGGCTTCCACTGAGAAGCGAGCACTGGACAATGTCTCTGTTTCACCTGGCAGGGGGTAAAGAGTAGACACCGACCACTGCGGTGATTCACGGTGGCCAACAGGTCCTCGGGGATGCTGTCAGTTCCCACCTCGGCTGTCTTGGGACCTGCCCCCGGCACTTCTGGGGCAGTCCACTTACGCGCTGAAAACTCGGGAGCGTTGGATCCCAGTCCTGGGACCACTTGTGTCGGAGCGCACGGGCTCATACTCCGTTCAGAAGCCGCAACTCTGGCCTTCTTCACGGCCACCTCCATCGGAGATTGTGGGGAGTTAGGGAGTTCCTTACCACTCCACTGGCTTGGGATGGATTCTCCCAAGGAGGACACCTCCGCCAGGACGCGATGCAGAGGGGAGCCCTTCACCCGGGTTACCAGACTTAAGGAGCCATCGTGCTCCGCGGTCACCTGGAGGCTCACCCCCGACACCCCTGGGGCAGTCGACTCACCCTCATCGTCGTTTGGTACTGGTCCCCATTCTAGGACCGATGGTACCTCGGTAGTAGGTCGGACTGACCATTGTAGGGCGCACGGGCCCACAGCAGGCTCTGCATCCACCAAGATAGGGTGTTCATTGCTGTCACTAAAGTGGTCCGCCGGCAGGCGCATCGCCACAAGTGACTGGTCGCTGGATTCACTAGAAGAAGGTGGGGGTATATGCACCTTACCCTGTGATTCCTCTGTATCATTGCTGGGGTAATTCGCCGGTAGGCGCATCGCCACCGATGGGACTTCAACCTCGTCCCGCTCAGGAACCGGATCTGAAATGTTCACTCGGGCACACGGGCCCTCCACAACCGGTTGTTGGTAGCGGGAATCCCTAAGTAACTTTTCCCTGAAGACAGACTTAACTTCAGCACAACTCATAGTGATATAGAGGTCAGGCTCCTCCTCCTGTTTTGAGGCTATCACGATCGGATCCTCAGAATTTTTTATGAAAGGGGTAGATAGGTTAGCTATACTGACCGGCTCATCGTCCTTTGCTGATTCTACAGGCTGGGGCATAATAGACTTCAATAACCGGGCACCGCAACAGTCACATTTAGGCTCCCGCGCCAATGCCTCCCTAGAACAGTCTGTCTCATCCACGTTTGGTTGAAAGTCACAGTGCTTGCTCCCCCTGGTGGAATCTGAAGGAGGGGCACTTTCTACAAGGGAGTGGTTCTGGCTCTGTGCTGAGTCACTCACAGTGCAGAGGCGGGGTTCAGGGTTTCGCGCCCAACCCGGACAATACTCTGCAACAATTTCTTGCACAGTCCTGGTGCTCTCCCGACTTGGCGGGAGCCGCCATCTTAGGTGTGACTCACTACTTGAGAGAGACACCATTTTAATCACAGTCTCTGCAATTACACTAGGGCTCTCTGTATAGATAGGGGGGTAGCCTTCTGGTTTTCCCGCCAATCCCGGACAGTTTTCCTCAACACAATTTAGTGCAGGCTTGCAGCCAGCAGCACGTGCGCTCCCCTGCTCTGGCGGGAGACGCCATTTGGCGGGGTCGGCGTAAACTAGGGGGTACCCCTCAGACGGGCCCCCGGGCATACACAAGGCGGACGGTGCCTCTGCCAGGCATATATCTGCAGTGGGGATGGCCACAAAAAGTATCGTTTTCCATAGGGCCGTGGGATCGTGTTCTTCCTCTAAGAAACATGCGTTCGGCCACCCTAGAATTTTACGCATATAATACTGAACCTCAACCGCGGGCATATTTGCGGGAAGGCCTCCAACCGCCACCACCCGGCCAGGTTCCATACATTGCCTCAAAGCCCAGGCAAGGACCTCATGGCCGGACTTTCCAAACATGGTGACAAAAAATTGAGACTTGGACAATTTGGGAAAAAATGGAACAGGGCACCCCAGGTCTGTATCTCAGCAGCGCCTCCAAATGTAGCCCTCTTTCCCCCCCCCCTTAAGTGAGATTGGGGTGTGTAGGTGTATCTGACTACTTCTCAGTGTGGTGCTATACCTGTTGGCTCACAGGAGGGCTGAGCTTCCGCCATGGGGAACCTGGGGCATTTATACTAGGGGTACTTACTTCCAACGATGCAGCGCCTCCACCTGCGATGGCTCCCACCATAGGGGGAGTGGTTCCTCGCAGGACAATCACAATAATCGATACTCACACAGATATATATATTAACTAGGGACTTTACTGAACATGCAAGAAAACATATCATAACATCATAATCTGTGTCCCTCTCTAGAGGAGACACTTACTGCGTCGCGCAGGACGCTTCCCAACACTAGGTGATCCCACCCAGTGTCCCGAGAATCCCCACCCAATGTCCCGCACTCTAGTAGAGAACGTGGGTGACTGCGCAGTCACTAATTAATGTGTTAGGCCTGTTGGTGCACATATATAGTGAATACCTTCCGAGCACTCCGATGCTCGGGCCTGCAACACTCTTCTCAAAGGGTCAGACGTGCGATGCATCCATCTGATCCTTTCCAGGTAATATTCTCCAGGAACCCCAACGAAGGTCCCACCGCTTCACGGGAACACAACCTAATCACGGCAACACCAACCGCATCACGGGAACAGCAACCGCCGCTATCCCTGTCTATCCCTAACTAACCCTAAAGTGACTGGAACCCTAACCTAGGGCCTGTCCCTGATGTACCGCAACCTGGGGTGGCTTGGGGAAAACTCCTAGGGCCTGCGGGGTAATAACCTGCCCCACTCCCCTAACTCATCCCAGTCCTGACTCTCACTGAACACTAACACTAACACTAGCAGCTACGCACTGCAAACTTCGGAACGCGTACAGCAACTTGCTGCACACTAGCACTATGCCTTCTTGTCAGGCCTCACAGCACTGCCAGCCGTGATCCTGACAAGACAGCACACAGACATGCACTAAGGGCAGCGTCCCTATCTGGGCCGTCCCTCAACACTTACCCACTAACCTGGTGGGGAGTTGGGGCCTTACTTGGGATGTGGGGGACCTTACTCGATGCAGGAGCTGCACATGCTCTCTGCACCCTTCCTTCCCTCACAGCTCCCCAGCTCCAACTGACAAACGTGCTGCAGCCCAAACAATGTATCTCTTTGCCTGCCTGGCTTTCCTAAGCCCTATTGGCTCCCTGGTGTCACGTGGGGCATACAGAGGCTCATGGGATATGTAGTCCCAGCTCAGAGCCTTCCCTGGTAGGCTAGGGGTTCGCGGGCTTTTCCTACGCTGCACTGCGCTTGCGCAAGCTTTCCCGGGCTGTCTCGACCTCGCGCGACTTTGCCCTGTCTCTGGGGCTCTCCCTGCGCCTACGCGTCCCTGCGCATGCGCAACCCGCATCCCAATAGCGGCGCCCTGCTTCACCGGCCGCCGGGACCTTAGAGACGCGATCGCGGCCTTAGCAACGGCCCGATCGCGTCCCCGGCAACCGGCCGCAGGCAGGGGAAGCCGTGCTGCTCCCTGCTCCAGCCCCCACCCTTGGAAGCAGCCGTCAGGTCTTTCGGCACCCGCGATCGAGCTGCTCAAGGGGAGGGGGGTCTCAAGGAGCTGCGGGAGCTCAAGGCTACATGTATATATGTATGTATATCAAAAATGAACAGACGATACAGTTCTGTGGCTAACGAAATGCTTTTATTCGTGCAAACTTTCGAGATACACTGATCTCTTCTTACGGCGATGGTACATTGAATAAAGCAGCAAGGTTAAACTTAAAAACCGTGCATATAATGTATGAATGTTATCTGTGACTGAAACCTAACATATATATATATATATATATATATATACCAACCATACGATACCGGTTGCAACACGACATCAAGGGACAGCATGCAGGTAAGTAAATCATAAATTTTCTATATTTGGTAGAAGGCACAAAAAACGACGTTTCGGTCCCCCAGTGGGACCTTTCTCAAGGTGGTGCTAGAAAGGTCCCACTGGGGGGACCGAAACGTCAGTTTTTGTGTCTTCTATCAAATATAGAAAATGTATGATTTACTTACCTGCGTGCTGTCCCTTGATGTCGTGTTGCAACCGGTATCGTATGGTCTGTTATTGCTTTATGGGATAAGCACCAAAACTTATTTACTTGCAAATGGTGTGCCGGCTGTACATTGGATTCTATATATATATATATATATATATATATATATATATATATATACATATACATATACACACACACACACACACACACACACACACACACACACACACACACACACACACACACACACACACACACACACACACACACACACACACACACACACACACACACACACACTATACTTACTTCTTTTTTCCACTACAAAAATATTCCTGGATAATAGCATCAGTGTCATTTCACCTGGATAAGAGAAGAAGCATCTTTGTCTACAGTATATTGAAACCAATCACGAAAAGCCATTGAGCTATAGGGCAACCTCCAAATACAACATCAGTAATCAACGTCAAAAAAAGACAAATGAGGTGCTGATCTGAAAAAGCTGTTACCTTTAATCTCGTCTTGCACGAGACATAGGGGCTGGCTGCTATTTGCAGATAACTTGCAAGTTGAAAAAACATAATCAACAACAGTATGGGCTGACGATCGTGTGATTTGCATATGATTGGAAGGGCCTGGGCCTGTCACCCAACCATCAATCTTCCAGCAGATGTCCAGCTAATGATATGTGTTCGCCTTATAAAGCTACTTACTGCAGTACAATTTGTTGTAATGTCATTATTCTGGGAAACATGGCTTTGGGGGTGTTGGGTGGGAGTACACGCTCATTACTCTTCTTTTTTTTTCACAGTCAGTATTTTGCTATGAGAAAAAATGTGTTAAAATACTTTATCTTCCTTCTTGCTCATTGTTTAATGGGCATTCACTTTGACTTAATCCGTTGGGTGCCCCAGGATGTAGTCACTACATACTGTAGGGTGACCAGATGTCCTGGGTTTAGCCGGGACAGTCCCGGTTTTTATGGCTCTGTCCTGACTTTTTTGGGTGCTGTCCCGGTTTTTGGATCCCCCTGAGGAGCGCCGACTGCGCATGCGCAAAGAGCGCTTGAGCGACCGTCTGCAAGTGCTGAACGCGTAAGAGCAGCCGGCAAGTGGCGATCGCACATGTGTGGTCGGCAAGCGCTCTTCACACATGCGCAGTCGGCGCTTGCCATTCCCGACCGCCCACTGCATATGAGTGACATTTGTCCCGTTTTTTGCCGGGACAAATATGGTCACCCTCGCAAACCTCATAGTGTAGTATGTATTTTACTGGACACAGAAAAAAGATTAAAAACACTTACAAACGTCCGTCCATAAATAGAAAATAGTAATATACGGGCAACATGGAGCTGCAGTCAGCGTTGGAAGTGTTGAAGCAGGGCTCCTTCTGCTCTTTCAGGCACCTCTGTCAGTGTGGGCAGCTATCCATTCTTCCGCATCACGTGTTAATGCATTGACGTAATAGCGTCTCCCCGTCCTGATGTCACCACTGCCGGGCGGACCAGGAGAGATTTCGTTGTCTCCCTTACACAACCGCCACTCGCTCCAAACAGCTCTGAGTTCCCACAGAGATTACCAAAAGACAAGTACCCTTTTTGAGTACATTGGGCTGATGCCACATATATATGTGTGTGTGTATCTGTACCATGTTAGCCGAGCTTAATAATCAAAAACAAATACGTTTTTGATTTTTTTATATATATGTATATATATATATTTTTACAATAGGTATTTTTCCTCCTCTCCAACCGTAGTCTTGGATTACAATTTAATTTTTCATAGTGTTTAATTCTGTGCCAGCTTACTTCTAGTTGATTTCTAAGTCACTACGTGATGTTGTGGTTAGAAGGGAAATGGAAGAGGAGGAAACTTCTGTTTTCCGGGGTAAAGGGCAACGGCGGTCATGTGATCACACTTTGAAGGGGGGGGGGGGCATGGCAATCTGGTGCCGTGTGCCCTCCAGAGCTCAAAGGTTTAAAGGACCAGGTCCCCATCTAGGCCATCTCCCTTTTTTTAAATGTAGGGGGCTCCCTGGTTCCCCGACCACATCAGGAAAGGTGACCGGAGGTACTTCCTCGTGTTTAAATTCAACACGTCGTCACGCTGGTCAATGGGAAACTTCGATGGATGACAGGGAAAAGAAAAACGCCATCCTCCCCCCCCCTCCGCAGGAAACATACTGGTGTTACCTTCAGTGGTAAGCCACCAGGGGGTTCATCGGAGCTGAAAATACCACGTGGATGCCCTGCTCCTTATCCATGCAAAAATAAATATGTATCTGAAATCATACAAATATTACGTATCAGTCAGTCTCACGGATCTGTAATCGCTGACTGATTTTTGACATTAGTGGTGTCGTAGACGAATGGTATCGCACTGATACCAATATCTGTATTTTTTTTTTAATTAAAGCAGCAGTCCATGCTGATAGCCATTTCCTGTCTGCATCTCTTCTTGCCCTTTTCAATGCCATTTTTTAAATCTGATGCTCTGTTCAGGAGATATAAGCATGTGAAATATTAAGTGTCCGGAAGATTAAAATGGAGTTCTTCCCAGAGTCCAGTATGGCCTAAAGTCTAAACCTCAGACGATGGAGATGAAAGAAATGGTAATTTTTTTAGCAAAATTATTATTATTTTTTAAAGACCAGGATATGTTCAGGGAGTATGATACTAACTTTATATGTATTAAACTCATCTAGGCTTCTGGGGGAATTGATACTTTAAAATAAAAAAAATTATGCTCTAATTCAAGTGCTACATGTTTTGTTTTGTTGCGCAACATGTCACCTGTTTTTAGTTTGTCCCGTTCCTCCCACACCAGCTAGTTAAATAAAGGGGAGCAGGAACATCTGCCATTTTCTTTTACAAGTATCAGACGTAGTCCCAAAGCTTTGCGTCCCTAAAAGTAAACAAAAAAACCATAGCGGTTAAAACAATGCCACAAACCCTCCATAAAAGGTGCAACATAGAAAAGAAGCTCATGTCAAAGAGATTGTATTGCCGAAGAGGGTTCTGGGTAATGGCATGCAAATAGGTAGACTAAATATGTCACTTTTTTGCTTTTCATCGAGTTTCAGGTGCATATTTCTCCAGACCTTTTGCCTATCCCCGAATTGAACCTATTTAGCAGATCCTAAAAGTCCTAAAACCAGATGTATCTTTTGTACCTACATGTTTCCCGTTCATTAAACCTTCACCAGCTTGAATATCCATGCCTGATCTGATAAATGTGTCAAAGGGAACTTATATTCAACTTCTATTTTATGTTCATACTAATATTTTTTTTAAAAGTCAGAAATACATGTTCATGATCCTTATATTTATAATACATTTCATGTGCTATGGGGCCTTCGTGACAGACGCTTGCTTGTAAGCTCATGTATCCCAAAGGAACTAAAGTGTACCTATTTTCATGTGTTCAATATTGGTTTGTTTGCGTTTGCCTGCTCTTGTAAATGGTTTCTACAGGAAAGTCTTAGGTTATGACGTAAGGAATGAAAAGGAATAGACTTGCTGTAAGGAATCCGCTCCTGGGTTTGGTTGAAACCCATTTCTTACAGAACTATGCAGTTTCCAGTCAACTTCCCCTTGCATCCACAATTAATATCACCTGTGCTTGCAATCACTGCAGCTCTGTCTTTGTGTCCCGTTATTGGAGGAATTCCCTCACACCCCTCTCCTTTTATTGGTTCCCTGCCCTTCTTGTACTGGGCTCTCCCAGTGCCTCATTGCTAAGCATAAACCAAGTTGGACTTGGATGTAACTGTGTTTGCCACAAGCTACCTTGCCTTAGCCTTGCCTTCTTTCTTAGACCTGTTGTATTCACCCCAGGCAGAGGTCTGCTTTCTGGTTCCTGTTCTGAAGCACTGGATCCCCAGTGCTAGTCTTGCCTTGTTCCTGAGACCTGCTGCATTCACCCCTTGCAGAGACCTTAATCATGGGCCGCTCCCGCTCCTCTCGGTCTGGTCCCAGTTTGTGGCGAGCACATCCATTACACTTGCACATTTTTACCCAGAATCCTTGTGGACTGAGCCAAAAAGCCATTCTCCTCATTTGAAGTGGCTGGACTTATGTTGATCTTTTTGCCTACTACAGGCACAAAATGCCGGCATTGATTCAAATGCTACAGAGATCAGCTACAAAGCAGAAAAAGTTAAGAATCACAATCCTCTAACCTTCAGCATGCCCTATTGACGTACCTGGCATGCCACGGGCCCTTTTGCAATACCAGGCACATCATCATTAAAATGCTTGTTTTGTAGAGGTTGATCAATGGTGCAGTGAGCCCGATCGAAACCGGGGGTGCGGTTGCAACCACGTGATAGCCACAGTTTCAATCACATGGTCTATTCTGAGGCCAGAGTCATGTGTGGTATGAATAGCCCAGATAGCTTCAACTCGTTCCTCTTACAAGCACAAGTCCTTTAGTCTTTCTTAGTTTTATTGAGGAAAGCGTAGATTCACAAAGGCACTTGTGGGAGAAGGTGTTATGAGAGAATGTCTCTATAGTGACTGTGCTGGTAGTCGGGAAAGGTGAAAAGGATGAGGCCTTGCCAGTAGAGCAAATAGCAGAAGGTACTCACTAAGCCAATGGTGAAGTTGAAAAGGAAGTGTGAGTATATTCTGGGTAACAAGATAGCCTGGGGACCGACCATCTGTGAGCAAGACAGAGGGGGAGAGAGCAGACTAGCCCATTCTGAGAGAAAGGCTGAGGTTGCTATAGCAACTCACTGACTATGTCTGAGTAAACAACATGTGTATCAAAAATTTTGCCTTTTCACATGCAGCAAGCTGCTGGGACAGGGAAAATAACAGACAGCTGAACTAGGGAGAAATGAATCCCATAAACTGCAAAGGGAGACAGAGGAATATGGAATCTAGTTCCAGGACATGGTCACAATCCTGCAGGTCCGGTGGCACTCGGGTGTCCTGACAACCCTTATGTTACGCCGGTGCTGCCCGCAGACCAGACCCGTCCCCTGAGCTGAAGGGGGAAGTGGTAATACACGCACCCGCAGCAAAGGGAGCGTGTCCGGAGTGTGGTATAAAGTGTTGCCAGGCCAGGTGTAGTAAGGTAGACAATACTTGCCGGTACCGGTTGTAGAGATAGAATGAAGAATGCCTTGCTGAGGTCAGGGAGTGGAGAGCGGAGATAGGTCGTAGTCCAAGCCGTGTTCAAGGGGTTACCAGAGTGAGCGTTGTCCAAGGAGTGCCGAGATCGAGAGCCAGAGGGGGTAGTCGTACAAGCCGCGTCAGAACCTGTGAAAACACTGAGAGAATCCAGAAGTACTTCCATACAGAGACGATGTCGAGCAAAGACTGAGAGCAGAGAGGAGCTAGATAAAGCAGGAAGGTCCAATTAGGAACGGAGGCGGGACAGGAAGAGCTACAGGGAGACACTGCAGATTGGTGCAGGCATAACAGGCCAAGTGAGTCTTGTTGGTAACCTGAGTATGCCCGTGCGGGGGCAGAGCCTGAGGTCCGGGGGACGGGAAGAAGAGTGTGCAGACTGAGCGTGCTCCGTAACGCGTGTACGCGCATGGACCGAGCCAGTGGATGATGCAGGTTTTGCGCTCAGGAGGGCGTGGGCGCGCCCGGCGCTGAGCAGAGGAATCGCCGAGGGGACTGATCCCGCGACGGCAGCAGGGACGGGGAGCCGTGGAGACCGGTAAGGCAGGATTGTTTTGTGTGTCCAGGGACTCCCTGCAGGGAGAGAGTGCTCTGTGTGGGAAGCGCGGAGAACGCCGATTCC
Organism: Ascaphus truei; assembly: GCF_040206685.1. Classification (NCBI taxonomy): domain Eukaryota; kingdom Metazoa; phylum Chordata; class Amphibia; order Anura; family Ascaphidae; genus Ascaphus; species Ascaphus truei. Next base: position 25,735,985 of record NC_134495.1, read on the forward strand.
TGACACCTTAGTAGAAAGGTTATTCAGTGTTGTGTTCTCCGTAGGGTTGCCAGGTGTCCGGTTTTGAACCTGACAGACCGGTATTTTCCCCCTGCGTCCGGTAAAAAATGAGAGGTAATCCTGGACATGTATGTGTATGGTATTACCTTTCTGAACGTGCAGCCTCAGGGCTACCGACATGGGGGGGGGGGGTAGAGCTGGGACAAGTGTCCTGGGCACGGTAGCTGCTGGGGGGGGCTGGATAAAGTTGGCACCGGCTCTCCCCCAGCTGTAGGCTTCTCCCATACTCCCACACCGAACTTCTGACGCTGGCATGCGCCAGGCCTCTCTGACGTAAGCTTGGCTCAGCTTCCAGTGTGTGCCGGCATGACTGGCCTGAGATCATCCCAAAGGCACGTCTGTATTTTTATATGTATTGGGGGGGAAAGGGGGTTATATATGTATTTGGTGGGTGTTGTTTTTTTAGTTTGTATTTGGGAGGGTTGGTATCTATTTGGGGGGTAGTTTTTTTTGTATGTATATGGGATCTGTTGGGTTGTATGTGTTTACGGGGAGTTTTTTTTATTGGGGGGGTATTTTAGCATGTATTGTGTGAGAGGAGGCGGGACTAAGTGAGAGTGGGGTAATTGACGGAGGGTGTGGGCGAGTGAGAGGAGAGAGGGGGTGTAAGAGGGGGGGAGTGAAGGAGTGTGAGGTAAAGAGGGAGTAAGATTGAGACGCAGGGGAGAGTAATGCATGCGAGGTGGGGGGGTGGGATTGAGTGAGAGTTGGGTAATTGATGGAGGGGGAAGAGTGAGAGGGGGTGAATGAGGAAGTGGGAGTGAGACAAAGGGGAGAGAAATACATGGGAAGAGGGGGAAATTGAGGGGGCTTGTGAGGTGTGAAATGGGGGGGAGGGCCGACATAACTCTAGTCCTGGGCCCCAGGAAATCTGTCAGCTGCCCTGTGCGGCAGGCAGCACCAGTGTGGAGTGCGTCCGGGAGCAGACTCTGAAACGTGCGTCAGCGGGCAACCGGAAGTGGACTGAGGCGTGCCGCAGCAGGTGACCGGGAGCGGACTGAGGCGTGCCGCAACGGGTGACCGGGAGCGGACTGAGGCATGCGGCAGTGGGTGACCGGGAGCGGACTGAGACGTGCTGCAGCGGGCAACCGGCAGCAGACTGCGGCGTGCGGCGGCAGGTGGCCAGCAGCAGAGTGAGACGCAGCCAGTCACAGAGCAGCAGGTTAGAGAGGAGGGCGGCGTGACATAACGGTCAGATCATTTATAAATAATACACCTCCCCACCGACTTATCGAGCACGTCACATCTTTTACTATTGTGTCCAGTATTTTTGGAGAAGCCACCTGGCAACTCATCCCCTCTATACTGAAACATTTAATTTCTTTCTTCTAAGCCCACTTGCTAGACTGTTAAGCATGAAAGAAACTTATTTATTTAACATAACAGAATATTTTGTGATTTGCCTCTGCTGTGTCTAACTGCAACAAGAGCAGATTAGAACTCCTCCACTTTACAAGATGGCTGCCATGTGTCCTCCTGTTTACCTCAGTCATTCTCTTAAAGGTACAGTACTTGCTTGTATTGTTTAAAGCTGCCATTTAAAAATATTTTTTTTTAAATTTCCCCCCTTTAATATGTGCATCAATAGAATCCACACAATGATAAGTAATTAGCTAAATTATCGATTGATCCGTTCTCCTGTGATCGATCGGTGAAGATTCGGCACGGGGGTTCACTAAATAGCTGCAGAGGAATATATTCAGCACTCAGTGGAATGCATTTGCATATTAATATGACAATGTTCTGTGGGGAAGATCATGTGAAAAGGCAATCACTACAGTTACAGTTGGTGCACTGATAGAGAGAGGACAGGGCTCAAAAAGGGGTGTGCCAGAGCCTGTTTCAGAAAAGGAATGGGATGTGACTTTGTAAATGGTTGCTATAGAAACAAAAAATGAATGTTACACTATAATACATATGTAACGGTTTTTCTGGACTGGCCTGACCCACCCAATCTCATATTGGCCCCTGTGGTCTAACCAGTCCCCATTACAGTGTGATGTCTGGTGGTGCACCTGTTGGCAACAGGACTCCTGAGTCTCCCGCATGATGTTGTGTTGGGGATTGCCAACCCAGACAGGCAGCTGAGGTAGTGTGCTTGAGTCCTACCTAGATCCAGTGCAGCGCCTCCACCTCATCAGGATCCCAGCTTGAGCTTGTGGATGGTCCTGGTGAGGAACTCCTCTGTGGTGCAGCCCCCTGCGTAATCACTCCACACTTACACACGAGGGTATCTTTTAACAGGAACATCTTTATTTGCACGGTGGGCCAGCTGCCCTCCACAATGGGTGAATTTAGCCCTCCATTGTTCACCGTACTTCCCTTTAAAAGGTATAGTCCTCCTAATGTAGGGATTCCCTATCCCCGCAGGGATATCTCCCTGTGACCAGGTCCCTGGTCACAGTTCCAACACTGTCCTTCTAACAGCTTCTTAACTCCATAACTCAGCAAACACACTCTTATTCTCTACTTCCAATTCGCTCTAACTCTTCTTCTTCTAACTTTTGATCAGTGCTGTGCCTTATGTATCCTCTGGGGGCTGACACAACTCTGACATCACTAACCGTGGAGTCAGAGCCTGTGACCACTCCCATCCATGCATAGGGCACCTTACCAGGGTGTGAGGGCAAACCTCCATAATTACTGCTGGCATGCCCACAACTTACCAGGCCTTACTGTCAGCAGGAGAGATGACTGCAGCCATTTTACAGCATGGCTACACATAAAAATGACATTCAAAGTGGTTTTAAAAAAAAATGCTACAATATTTTCTCATATTACAGACTGATTTATAAAAAACAAACAAAAACGCTGCACATTTCATTTCAAATCAGCTTTCCTCAGAGTCTAAAGATTGTAGCAGTTAAAGCAGCAGTTCCACCCCATCAATTTTATTTTTTACATGGCTGGGAAGCAGGGGTTCCGCGTTCATTTCACCCGCGGCAACCTGCTGGTTCCTGAGATACATACCAGGAATGCACCGATACTTATTGGTTGAATAAATCCCCCACGTCACGCGGCCAATAGGAAACCTCAATGGACGCCGTCGCTGCTTCCTACTGTCCCGTGTAAGACTACGCTTATAGAGCGGGCGACGCGACGGTGACGTCAGGCTGCGGTCGCTGGAAAAATAAAATTGAGATGACTTCCAGCGATCGCGACCAAGCCGTCGTGCCGCGCTTACTACAAACGTACGCGATGGCGGCAATGCATTTGTTTTGACGCGACGTCGCTGTCGCCGGCACTATAAGCACAGCTTAACACGGGAGATTTAAACCGCCATTTTCTTTCCCCTTGAGGGACGGTACCGGCCCTACGTTTACAAGTATCTATCTTGGGAGCCTGGGGTCCTCACAAAACTGAAATGACTGGTTCAGCTTCCAAGACCACCTACGTAATTTAAAAAAAAAAGGTAGACAAGGAGTTAAAACAAACAAACAAACAAACACAAAAAAAGAATGGGTAAGGGGAACTGCTGCTTTCTATATGAAACGAGAGCCAAGAAGAAGACAAAAATTGTACTGAGTAAGCAAGACATGTGCTTTAATAAAATATGTTCCTGTAGCTTGCAGCCTGCGGCTACTTGGGGGAAAAAAAATAGTTTTCCTGTTTAAATTTGCCATAATTCAGGTTTATTTATAACCAACACACAGCCGCACGGGCAGCATCATGATTTTCCTGTAAGCAACGAGATTGGTTTGCCAAAATAAGATTTGTTTGTTAGACGCTCAGAGTGTATTCCTGGCATGTAAATATTGGAGCCGGCTCCAAGTAAGAACATATCCCTCGGGCAGTACTAATATACAGTATTGCAGCATCTCCACAATAAATCATTACTTTCCCCCCTGCAGGTTATCAGGCTATATGTTTGTAACACAAAGTCAATTCTGCTTCGGCTGTGTGTGTGTGAGAGAGAGGCCGCACTGCATCCTTATCCAATTAGAACAGTACGGTGCTCTAGCACAAAAGTACAGATTTATTTTCAGCTGCTACTCCAGGGGAAGGCATATTGCAGCCATTGTAGAAAATTAACATTTCAATATATCTCTTTCTCCCAGGCGCAATTTGTTGCATCAACATAGCAAAGTTTTCTCTGCAGATTACCTTGGGCCTTTAGGGGACATATTTTAGGTAAGATTTAGAAAGAAGCACAGCCAGGTTTGTGAATATGAGGCTGTGCCTAATTTGTTTTAACGGTATGTGACCCAGATGGGTATTGGTTTGGGGCTCAGGTTATATTTCAGCTGGATTGTGGAGACTTTGCCGCATGCATAAATGAGGTTGCAGCTACTTCTGATTAATTGCAGAAATTCCAATCGCAACAGACCAGCAGCTGAGTTAAAAGCCAGTAGAAAAGATTTAGCATTCTGCTCTACAGTCAGAGCATGGAGATTTTGTAGGTTACCTGTGTGCAGAATGAGAAAAGCGGTTTAAAAATAAATAAATAAAACGGATCCAGTGGTGAAGTACAATTTATTATACACTAAAGGAGAAAAAGGTACGTGTTATGTACGGGACACCTGTGAGCACGTGACCTGTATATGGGACATAGGTTAATACACACAGCGAATTCTCTTTTCTCCACGCATGGACCCTCAAATGAATAATACCTCCCTTCAATCCGTCCCCAGGTACCATCTGTCATGAACGGCACACGTGAGCATGTGTCTTATACAGATGCAGCCAATTCTATCTATCAGTCACCGCAGAGCATGTAATGGTGCACTTCCTGGCAAGATTTGACACTCCGTGGAGCAGTGCTTGGCAGGGGGTAATGGCCCTTCAGGATTAACACAGAGTGCGTCCCTGCTTCTGAATGGGACTCCTGCTGTGTGAATCCTACCGGACCGCATGTCTGTAAGAGATGCGCATTGAGAGTAGACTGAATCAGTCACTCTCCCTATGCACCTCTAAGGCTACGGCCCCAGTGGTCACGGCTGCACGCGCGCCGGAGATTCTGGCGGCGCGTGCACCCGTTTCAGCCGCGACCTGTGGTCTGCGGCTGTGCTTGGAGTGGAGAGCAGGAGATCCGACGGGGAGGGGCTTGACGGAGGCACGGCCATGATGTCAGCCGGCTGGTTCGCCCTCATTGGCTGAACCGCCGCCGTGACGTGGCCAATGCTCGGCCGCTGCGCCAACAGACAAAAAACTTGTCTTTTGGCCAAGGCGGTCGCGTCACGTGACTGAGACATTCAAACAATGCAGAGAGATACCGGCACCCCATAGCGGGGCATGTAACTGTGGAAAGCAGGGGGTCACCGAGGCTGAAATTAATGCGGTTCACCTCTGAAGATCCTCTGCTTCAATGCTGTGTTATTAAAAGAAAAGCAGCACGATCGCCTGTTACAGGCGCGCGGGGAGAGGGACTAATTCTGTCTACTCTTACTGCGTGTAGCAGAAAAAGGACATACAGTCCATCCTCGGTGCAACAGAAACAATCACAGTCATAGAGTATAACATCCAGTAAATCCCATGTAGACTGAGCAATAATGATCTTGATCCTGGGAGTATTAATCCTTATATAGCTGCTCCAATATATTGAGCTGGAGTATTGACTTTAAGTGTCATCAAAACCTATGACTCATAAACAAGTGGCCACCAACCTAACCGGCTTAAATCAAAAAGTGGGATTTATAGGGTACTGGGGAGGCACAGACACCGAAAGGTAAAGTGCCCCCTTTTAACCAACCACACTCAGATAAGGCCACAGAGCATATAGGCAACACAGTCAATACACAGCAGGGAAACTCCACAGTACACTCACTATTTGTAGAAATGGAGGTTCTCTTGAGGGACCATCCACATAAAAACACAGGAACTCCGTCAATGCGTGCATCCAACTTGATTGAAGATCAACAGCAGAAGGAAACCTCTAGGGAGGAAAGTGGAGCACTGCGCTGGGATGTGGTAAACAGGAAACCGGCACACCAATTAATAAAAACTAATTTATTAAGTGACTGTGTGAGACACCAAAAACAGGACAACTACCCACTCTGACGTGTTTCGGGCTAAGCCCTTTGTCAAAGAGTATAACCCCAAAGACATCAATCAGGTAATTTGTGTATTTAAGTCAACACTTTTGTATTTGGGGTTATACTCTTTGACAAAGGGCTTAGCCCGAAACACGTCAGAGTGGGTAGTTGTCCTGTTTTTGGTGTCTCACGCAGTCACTTAATAAATTAGTGAGAGCAGCGCAACCAACCATAAGGCTACATCAGGATATGCAACCAGGATTAATACACACCGCTAACGCGCTGCCTCAACTTTCTGCTTCGGTACTTTAAATTAGTCAATATTTACACGTACTTCGTTACGATATCTATCTTTAATCCGCCACTGCTGCCACACCACAGAAATTTCAAATATGTAATTATTTGCAGAGTTTTCGGTCCTTGTTTATTAAGAAACACTATGCACTTAACACACATAAATCTGTTGTACTGTAGCAAAATGTGTCCGAAAATGGAATTTACTCTCTACAAAGCGTGTAACAGTTCAATCAGAGCTCAAAGTATTTCTTAGCAAAGTTTAGCTTTAATATACAAAACGTACAGTGCTTATGTTACAGAAAAAGATTATTATAAGAACATACAGTTATAATAAATGCAGACAATTTCATCAAACTAATATGGATAAACAAAGAATCTAACTTACGTGAGCGTCAACATTGAACAGATCTTCTCCCAGAGGGTCTTGAGTGGAAATTGAGATTTTACGTGTTCCTGTATGCACACTCTCTTAGCTGAAATCTAACTTATAATTAAAAACTAAGGCTTTATACTGTATTCTAAATTCCCTTCATTGAGAACAACAAGCCTACCTTTCTGTTTCCTTTAACCCACCCCTTTCATCAATTTCCAACACTTTTACGACTTAAAATAAAAAAAAAACTGTTCTTTTGATGTTTAAAGTTTTCCTCAATATACTGTATAAAAGACTTCATAACTTTGTTTCTATAACTCTTAGACAAACGCCATCTTCACTGTTGCACCTGTATATTTAAGGTACTCACCTGGATATACAATATGACCACATAACGTCTATTTTTTCAGGAGAAACAGATATTTTTGGCACCTCCTAATTATGAAGTTTTGCCATAATTTGATTTGTCTCATTGCAACTGTTGCAAATATCTGTTGTTATTCTTGAGAATAGTTGTTAGCCCCTATGATATCTTCATATTTAATAAATGTACTCTTTTTGGAATACCTTCTTAGCCACGCCCCCTGATACTCTGCAAAATCCCCAAAAGAAAACCATTCAAGGAAAATTTAACAGGGTCTCGTTTATTCCAGTGTCAGGGAAGCCATATTTCAATCCCACCACTTGCAAACCCAGTTTTTGGTTTGAGATAACTTCAGTCCTATAAACTACAGGCCTGGTCAGGAGTTTAACCAGCAATAAAACAATTCTTGTATTTTAAAGTCAATTTGTAACCAACGTTAACCCCTCGTGCGCCAGGTTGCTTAAAATACTGTAATGAATATGGCAGAAATTATTAAGTATTACAGATCGTCGGATATCCAGCGATAGGAGTCCCAGGGTATTGTTCTCTCGCTTCCTAGGGCTCCGGCATTTGTCATGTGTTCCTTAGCCGTTCCCGTCCCAGTTGCGTGCTCACTCCACCCTCTCAACGCCACATGCACGGATGTCACAATCAATCACAAGCCTCCCAACGCGTTTTGTAGAGCTCAGCCATTTTATGAGGGGATGTCTTGTTAACACCCCTCTGTCTCTATTTGCAGGGACCACTAATTGAACAGAGGTGCCAAAAATAATAATATTTAAAAACAAAGAAAGGTGTAAATATAGGTAAAAACTTAATTATAAAATACTTCCAAAAGAAATCAGCGCACCTCAGAACAAAATGAAGGAAAAAAGAAATATGGTGAAGTAAGTCCAAAAAATTCAAAAGAATTGATAAAATAGAGATCAATATAAGAGTAAGGGATTTTATACGAAAAATCTCTCCAAAGGGAAACAATGTGGATTTATAAATTAGAAACATTAATCCCCATAGGTCTACATATTAACATAGATCTGGGCTGCTTTTTAGTGTCGATATGCATATATTCATTCATGCAATCCCAGAGTGTGAGAAAGTGACAGATGATAATGGGGTAACAGTGGTAGTGAAAGGCAATGTTGATGATAATAGTAATAATACTTACACGGCCACGTGTAAGTGTGGAGGTCGTAAATGGTATCTTTCAGGCGTTTTTCTGATTTCTGAGTTCTCAATCTCCCTTAGATCTGCAGCATGTCACGTAGGTGTGTGGAGGATATACATTTTCCCAGTCGCCTGGGAAGTTCCCCAATTCCGAACAGCACACACCGAGAGATGGTGTTTTTTTTTAGAAAAGACAGAAAGTTTTATTAAACATATAGTGACAGAGAACTCACATATAAAAATTTGCTCCGGCGGCGACAGTAAGATCCCGGATCACTGCGGTGCAGATGGGTTCCTACTACCGCGTCCGGTATTCAACACTGGAACGTAGCTGGAATGCAGCCTGTCCGGAAAGATACAGTGGCTGTCGAGTGTCAAAAGTCCACACAAATGGGGGCAATGCGTTTCACAGAATCCTCTGGTTCCTCAGGTCCGCAGGGACCAGGCTGCGACGCAGTGATCCAGGATCTTTCTATCGCCGCCGGAGTGAAGGGGAATTTCTTTCTTTGGGTCCCAAGTAGTGGATCTAAGCTCAAAAGTACTGGCAATTTGTGAGTTTGTAGGTTTTATCTCTGTTTGAAACTATTTACATGTCTTTTCATATTTGCACCATGAGGCTGCTCTGCATTTTTTCACATATAACATTGTATGTATATACGGCCTTGACGTGGTAAGCAGGCTTGGCATTATTTGATCAAAGGATGTATACCAAAACTCTCCTTTTTTCTTATAGGTATTTACACCATACATATATTTATATTCCCCATTGATTGCTATCCCAAAGGGAGAAGCGCAGGGATTCACTTTCAGTTTTGCACATTTGTATGGCCAATTCCTTCACTAGCGGCATGCTCCTTACGAAGCCGTCACTTAAAACGGTGAAACGCGTAGAGCGTGACCCTCAGCCTACGATTGAGAAGGAGAGAGACTGCTGGGAATCCCGTGACGTCACCTTCAACCGGCCGAAACACCGGAAGTGACGTATCGGCCCCTGGCTGAGACGCAGAACGGAGGCTTGTGGCCGCGGCGGTGTGTTGTGACCCTGAGATCGCTACTCAGCTACCATCTTCACCTCACCTTCCATGCTGTTATTCCATTTGGATCTTGTAAGCCTCCAATTTTATTGTTTTGGATAAATCGTGTGCTACCATTTTACCTTGGCTTCGTGTCTCTCTCTTTTGAGATTGTACTACCTCCTACCTGCTCCAGCCTGTGACCATCCACCTTGTTGGATAACTGCTTATTTATTTTTAGCACTTTGTGAGTGTTCACTTGGGAGCTTTTTCACCATTTGTGTTTTGTTTAGACAATATTGCACTATGTAGTCTCTATTCTTTTTAAGGTATCATCGCTCCCCTGGTTCTTCTTTGCCCATGTTCGTTTGGACCTTGAAACAGTCCTTCTAAGGGTTTGAGTGTGTTTTTTACCTTCCTTCACTGCACGTGATTTTATTTATCACTTTGCATATTATATTTGTCACTTTGCACTATTTTATACACTGTATAGTACTTATTTGCACCTTTTAGAGTATCAGAGTGCCATTTAGGGCCGTTTTATTAACATATATTTATATATTGTGACATAGTCCCAGGATATTAGGCAGCTTTCTGTCTTATTTAGATCAGACAGTGCAGCCACAGTGTAAATGTGATCAATCCTACAGTTTCACAATTGCTAAAGCTGGTGGATGGGAAATCAAGGCCAGAGTTCACAGTTCTAATTTCCCTCACCTGCCCTCCTAATTGAGGAACAGGTACTTAAAGCTTTTTGGTTTGCTGCCTCTGTCTTTCTCTTAGACTGAAGGCTGGGGCACCGCTCCTCCCAGCAGCCGGATAGGGGAGGACGCCCCCTGCAAGGTAACAAAAACCTTCTTATGGATTCTGAAACCGAATGTAAATGTGCTGTATTTCGTATAGTTGGAAAGCAGATGAGCTGCCCAACCCTAGAGACGGAAATCTCTGACTAAGTAAGCGCTCTGATTGAGCAGGGTTTATTTTTTGATGTATTTCAATGAAAGTGTTGCAGTCCCCTGCTGGGACAGAATCTAACAGATAGAGGCCTGTGTAACTGAAATGTATTTCAAAGTGTTGCAGTCCCACTGCTTGGGACTAATCTAACAGGCAGAAGCCTGAGTACCTTAAATGTATTTCAGTAAAAGTGTTGCAGTCCTCTGCTGGGACGAAATAAAGCATTATCAAGATAGGGAATAACTGGAATAACCAATTTACCTCCAAAAGAAGTGCACTTGGGGTGCACACCAAAGGCTATTAAAACTTAACATTTAATATTTATAAAATAATATAGTCCACAATTACTAATTATTGTGTGTATATTTAAAAATAAACAGTAAAAATGACAGGTGATGGACTGTGTACTAGCGTCATCTTATGGAAGATACTGACTGGCTACTCAATAATGGGACTGGTCAAGCAGTAAATACCTGCCAAATCAGAATCAATAGCACAGGCACATAGGGAGTGAAGCCCCCTCTTTCACAGAATAGCAATATGTGTAATAGCTACAGCTTACCCTGAAATTGTCCTAGCAGATATTTTGTTACCAATCTAGTGTTACACTGCAACTTTCAGAGTCCAATCTGAAAATTAGGAATCAATAGCAGGGCTAAAGGTAGATAAATGCAACGGCACCAATAGCCAACAGATAAATGTCCCAAAGTGTCCAGTGGCATCTACTAATGGCTAACTAAATATAAAATCCATGAGGAGCACAGCGCAGCTCTAACATCGCTGCATAATTGTACCACTAAACTGCAGATGTCTCCAATTGTGGAAACACTAGTTGTGCGTTAATGATACATGCAGCAATGGCTAACAGAGCTAAATGCAGGTGAATGCAACTACAATAATAAAAACATAGATGGCTCAAAGTATAGAGTGTCGTCTGCTATGGCTAAATGAGTATGAAAGCCATGAGGTTCACAGCGCAGCTCTAACATCGCTGCATAATTGTACTACTGAACCTAACTAAAGTCAGCAGATACCTCCTATAATAGAGACACTCATTGAGAGTGTAAAGTTGTATTGCGTGTATAGAGTGCATCTGCAGATACCAACTCCGTGCAATGGGGTTAACTCAGATGTATAGAGTTAATTATAGCCCCACCCTTTGTTCTGGAAGCAAGTTCTTCAGAGTTCTAGCAGGGATCCTCACTGTATGTCCGGTATATAGTTTTTATGCGTCTATTGTCACTCTTTATTATTTTCAAGTTAAGTAACGTGCAATTAACCTCAGTAAGCGCCTGTTAGAGGATCAGGAAGTTGAGTTTTTAGGAGAAGGACTCCTTATACAACTGGCAACTGAGCCTTTGTTCCTCCTCTAGATAGGACCAGAACAACTGCAGAATAATTTCCCTGAGCTCTTATATGGTTCTTTGCCACATGTATTCCATTGTGACCAATGTGAACTGTTTTTGGACCAAATAAGTAAACATGGGATTGATGTTCATCCAGGGAGGAATCTCATTGCCATTTTTTGGAGTTAGGAAGGGATTTATTTTTCCCCTTATGAGACCGCATTGGATGATGTTTCAGTGGGGTTTTTTGTTTGCCTTCCTCTGAATCAGAATACTGTAAATACAAATATAGCATGAAGTATCTGTTGTCTATATTTTACATGGGTCGAACTTGATGGACATATGTCTTTTGTTCAACCTCATCTACTATGTAACTACAGTATGTTGAATAAACACCTTTTTCTTTTATAAAATTTCTTGGCGCCCAGACAGCACTTATCTATACACCATCTATATGGCTGAGAGACTTGAGTATTATTGTTTTATAGACTAATCACCATTCATAGTCGGGGAATGGGGGTAACACATACAGAAACAATAAAAAAATATATATAAACTAGTTTAAAAAGGGAAAAAATATATCAAAATTATGGAGCCAGATGAGGGATCATGAAATATAATCTAAAATTGTATATACAATTGCCCCCCTTAGGCTGCGTCCCCCGTGCCGCTGATCGCGCTCAAGCATGAGTGTCGGCTGTCCGGCCACTTTTTAGGTAAGCGCGTGTGGGGGGCGTGGCTTTACAGTGGCTGCCGCTGATTGGCTGAGGAGGTCATGTGAACCCTCAGCGCGCCTCAAACTCAATTTTATCTGTCTCGGCAAGCGTCCAGCGCCTGTGAGCATATGGGCTGGACAGATTTAAATTGATTGTGCTGACCGCGCCAAGCGCGGTCAGCGGCAGCGTGGACGGAGCCTTATTCCCCTTCATTACCTTTTTTCCCCTGTCGTCTTTATTCCCTGACATTACCCCCTTTTTCTTTGTTTTTCCTTTCCATACCCTTCCCATGTGTTTTTTCCTCCCCTTCCTTTGTTGCATATACCCCACGGTGTGTTTATGATTTATTGTTGTTCGACTTCTTGCATATTAAAATCGATTTGGCTTATTCCAATTCTCCATTAGTCTTTTCATGAGTGCTGGGAACATATCTATAGTGTTTATAAAATGATCTATATACAACCAGCACATTCCATCTAGGGTCCCATTGCACATAAAAAAGCTAAGTGAAAAAAACATTTTTACACAGTGTGTGTATATGGATGCAGGCATAGAAAAACTGTTGCAGTCTAGTTTTGCAAATGATTTTAATAAAACTAAAATAAACACCAAAAAAAACCCACATGAAAAATAACCTTTTCCGTGTCCTCTTGGCGTACTCTTCCGTTGCCTGTATCCGTGGCTGATGGAGTTGCGTTGATGCAGAAGTGCCTTTGGTCCAGTGGCACTCTGCAGTGGTCTGCCCTTTGGCACCAAAAAGGTTAAAGTGTCCTAGAGACAGCCAATGGCAGAAATGTCAACTCTCATTTTAAAGTCTCTTCTACAAGTCTCACTGTTTTGCAGTAGATGGTTATTTATCAAAAAATGCCTCAGCAGCAAAAACTGGGGCAAGAAATTGCACCAGAGTAGACAAAAAACATTAATCCTATTGAAACCATTGGGATTTTCTGTTTCCTTTGATAAATCCGGGGGGGGGGGGGGTTATTTTTGACCCAGTTATTCAGCCTGGAAACTTTGATAACTAACTCCCATAGTCTTCAATGAAATCTCACTGATATCAGATGGCGCTTTTCAATTAAGAGGCCATTTTTTAGTCCAGTACTCACAAATATCCCTGAAACATACAATAAACATAGACTTTTGGAATCAAATGCTTGGAACCAATGCTCTGATTAACTCCCTGAGATAATATTCTGGTCATGTATACCCGGACACTTAATTTCTTCTGTTATGATATAACTGTTAATACAAAAAAGGATTATAAATGGCACACCACTGTTTAAGGAAATCTAACAAGGTATTTGCTTTTGGTGCTCACCTTCCGTTGATCCTGGCATCCCAAAGCTGGATCCTAAATACTGGCAAAGTAGGAGAAAAAAGAAGGAGCACACAAAATATGGTGGTATCAAAAGATTACCAAATGTATTAATGCATCAGAGCGTTATGTAGTAACGTTTCAGGACGTCAAAGGTGAGGTGTTTGGTCTGAGGAAGGGACTTTTGTCCTGAAACGTTACTACATAACGCTCTGATGCATTAATACATTTGGTAATCTTTTGATACCACCATATTTTGTGTGCTCTTTGATGATATAACTGTTGATCTCTGCATACTGAAAGCAAAAGGCAATGGAAGTTATTCCTTAGACTGAGATGGTGCCAATTGGGGCATGTAAGAGACCTGTGCAGAGGTACACTCAGGGAGACCAATTTGGGGGAAATTAAAAATGGCTTTATTCCGCCTGTCACTTTAAACAGCAGTTGGGGGCAGCCAGCCAGGCTTCACCTTTATTATGTGAGGCTGGCTGCTCCTACCATCACAAGGGGGTTTAGCGGTTAGGGTAGTAGTTTAAGGATTTTAGGGTAGGTGGTAGCGTTAGTATTAGGGTTGGCAGGGTAAGGTTAGGAGCTTATCTTAGCAGCGAAGCGGCTGGCGGAGAGATATCCCTGCAGCTAGGTGAGTGGCTAGATGCCGGCCACGATTTGGTCGCGGCAAAACAGCCACAACCAAATGTCCTAGACCGTCATTAGGGCACTCTTAACGGTTGTCATAAACTGGAGACTTGGAGTATGAACTAAAGAGTAGCTTGATATAACAAAATTATTATCTCCACCATAAATAATATACAGAATGGTGAAACAAAAGGGGATGTAGAGCCACATCAAGTCTCCAAACTTTTTTTGCGTTGAGTTTTTGTACTGTATGCTCTCATACATTCTTAGAGTGTATTCCCTCTCTGCGTTACTTCTATGGCTGTTAAACAGTTTGGCGTAGTGACTTTATTTTGCATTTCATTGTCCCTAAATGTTGGCACGTATGATAATGTAATCAGTTATGAAAAGCTATCAAAGCTTAGTTGACTTCTGTTGAATCCTTCAGTGCCTTGAGAAACAAGACCCATTATGCATGATTGTTTGCTTAATGAGACATTCAATTAAATGGCAAAATCTAAGCCATGAAAGTAACTGTAATAGGTTTGTACATGTGTAGAAATAGAGACACTTCTTTAAACCCATTGAAACAACATGAGTCCCTTTGAGGAATTGTCTTTGCTTTTCTTCATTCCCTGTTTTAAACTTGAGTGCCAAATCCTCACGGACTAACAGAGAAATGTTGATATCAAAAGTTTTTTGCAGGGGCATTTTAAATATGTGTGCTACCGTGCCTCAACCAAAACCGCAGCAACTTGTCGTTATCCTTTGCTCCTGATTAAACGGTTTGTATTGGATTTTTTGTACTGGGAGCCTTTGAGCCTGATATATATTAAAAAAAAAATCACTTTTAAACATATCTCCAACTATGAATCAAACATTTTTTTAAACAAGCGGTTACATAGTAAAGTGATTTTTTCCCCCTTTTATATGGCAGGTCCAATATTTTAAGCTAAAGGGAGATAGGGACATGGCTTTTTTTGTGACGGCACGTGTCGGTACACTTTACCGGCACCTTTTTCTCTTCTCGTGTTCTTCATCTCCGGCATCTTCTCCTTGTGACGACGCGCTGACATGACATTGAGGCATTGACGTCCCATAGCGATGCATTGCCAGGACAATGTGCCGCCGTGTTGCCATGACAAGTCGACAATTATTATAACTATTTTTTTTAACAAAAAAAGCACTGGATAATGTAGTGATGGCCCCCCTTGGGGGCAGACCCAATTTAGCTAAATGCACTCACGTTAACGAAAATGTAATCAACTATTTACCTAAGAAACACATCCCCTAATCCTTTTTTGTGTCTTTTAAAGTATTCTTAAAATGTCACTCTATTAATTCGGAGAAGTACAAATGACACCAAACTCCACTCTATCTAACACCCCTAACATCCACACCCCCAAACTTTAATACGATCAGCTGTGCGACTTCATACTCCTCCCTGATACATACTCTGTCTCACAATGAGCAGCCACGCTAACTTTTGTTTCAACATTGACCCTTATCCCCTATAAAGTGTAAGCTCTCATGATCAGGGCCCTCATTGCCTTCTGTATCTGTTTGTCCTTATTTGTATGTAACTCTGTTTATATTATTGATGTCACTTTGTACCCCCATTGTACTGCACTGCGGTCTGCGGCGGATTTCTAAATTTGCCGCCCCTAGGCACTTGCCTGTGTCTACTGCCTCCTTGGTGCCGCCCTCCTACTCCTTTGGAATCCCGGGGTCAAATGACGTTGCAACGTCACCAATGTGACATCGTACGGTGGTGCGTTGCCATGGAAATGTGACATCATGATTTCATTTGACTTCATGAGACGCTGTGTGATGTCACGGTGGGGGATGTCCGCAGCGTTATTTGACGCTGGGATTCCAAAGGAACAGGAGGACGGGAGAAAGGAGGCGGCCGACACAGGCAAGTAGCTTCCCATTAGATCCGATAGGCCAGACAGCGGGGCAAAATTATATGGTTGCAGAAAACTTTGCCCTCAAAATTTTTTTGCCCGTCTTATGCCTGGGCCTGATGAGAAATCTGACACTGGCTGCTGTATTGGTGCTTTACAAATAAACAATAATAATGAAAGATTGGAAAGCAGTTCCCTGGATATATAATACATTTATTTAAACGTGTGTGTGATCAATGTTTCGTCCCACTTTGGACCTTTACCAAGATAAATACAGGCAGTCCTCGGTTGCCCAACGGAATCTGTTGCGGTAAGTAGCGTTGGATAGTGAAAGCGTTTATAAAGTGAGTCTCATGTTAATCAGTGGCAGTGAGCACCGGATAAGGCGTTCTGGCATCGGAAACCAGCCCCACAGGATTGCATTGTGGTGCGTCGGATATGCTGCCCGTCGTAACGTGAAACGACAGATAGCGAGGACCACTTGTAATAGTAATACGGTGCTGCAATGTATACAGTCGGGCGCCATGTGAAAGGGAGGTGAAAAAAAGGGGCGGGACACTGAAAATGGCGCAAAACACATCAGTGTCTCATGTTGCTAAGCAACCATCACAAACGTATGGGACAATATGGTAATGTATAAACATAAGCACCCCCAATAGATGAACCTTAATCCAAGTGTTAAAATATATATTTTCAGTATTCCATCCCTGTTTTCACCTCCCGTCCATTGCCCTTGGCGTCCTGAAAGTAGTAGCATGGTACTGTAGTGCCGACGAGTATTCTAAAACAAATCTGGGGCAATCACAAACAAGACCCAGGTACATGCTGGCTACATGCTGCAACATTTCAGTGACATTTCTGCAGACAGACTAATGGCCCATTGGATTAACAGCGGGGGTCCCTGGCAGTCCCGTTCAAACTGAATGGGACTGCCAGGGACACCTGCTGCATAAATCCACTTTTTATGTAATAAATCTATTTTTTGTTGCTAAAAACCGTGAGCCTCCTTCTGTTACTTTGAGCAGTGCACTGCCTTATTTTTCTACTTGTACCCAGCATGTACCTGGATCTTGTTGGTGATGGCCCCAGATTTTCCAAGGCAAGTTTAAGGCAAGTTTTAGAATACTTGTCGGCGCACCTGTATCACTATTTACCTTAAAAAAGGTCAAAAGTGGGACCGAAAGGTTGATCACATGTTTAAATAAATGTATTATTTTTTGATATAAGTCCAGAAGAGTGCTGTCAAATCTTTTTTCATTTGATATACTTCTCCAATTTAATTAAACAAATCCTATTTCTATGTTTCCTATAGCTAAACAATAAAAGGAAGCCATCTTAAGTCATCATAGGCCATTCATTTTCAAGCAGATATTTCTATGTGTAGGGGTCTATTTTAAGGAATCTGTTTCTGGCTTTGCTTGTAGCCTTGCAGATCTCTGCAGTTCACCTAATACTCCCTCTTGCAATCAATAGCACCTGTTCTAACTTTCACTGCAGCCTTAGTCCTGTGCTCTGTCATTGGAGGATTCTCACACACCTCCCTCCTGTTATTGTCCCGTCACCCTTTATATACTGCTCTCCCCACACTGCTTCACTGCCGACCATAATCCTACTCTGGATGTTACTGTGTTCTGCCACAAGTCCCCTGGCTTGCCTTGTTCCTGTTTCCTGTGACCTGCTGCTACTCTTCACGCAGAGGTCTGTGTTCCCAGTGACCTGCTGCTACTGTCCACGCAGAGGTCTGTGTACCTGTTTCCTGAGGCCTGCTGCACGGTCCCTTCTGCAGAGGCCTACTTCGGACTCCTGTGCTGAAACGCTGGTTTTTCCCCGGCGCTGCCCTGCGGTGTTCTTCGGCCAGCCTGCTGTCTCCTCCTACTGAGACCGGCGTCATCGGCCGTTCCAGCTCCTCGTGCAGAGTCCACTCCTGCGCTCTCGCTCCTACGCTGAAGCAGAGAGCGCCCGTTTACCCATTGCCGAAGTCCTGCCTGAACCATGACAATGCTGCCTTCTCTGATCCTGACCCTGGCTTCTCCTCAGACTACGCTGCCGTCTCCAGTCCGGACCCTGGCTTGTTTGACCATGAACTTCGCACTGCGGATCTAGCTCCGAGGCCTAAGGTGATTATGCAACCCCACCTCAGTCTCGCGGTCCTGTCCCGGTTTGGGGCGAGCACGTCCGTGACATCTATGTATCAAGGTCTGCGCTAACGCATGCGCATTTTCTGTTTGAAACACGATATTTATGACGTGTATTTCTACTGTGGTAGAATTTGACGTGTGCAGCGCTACAATTCTGCGCAAAAAAAAAAAGACTTACACCCCCTTTAAGTTGACGGAGTAAACCAACGAAGAAACCGACAAGAAAAGTAACGCCAGTCACACATTCCTTCATATATAGACTGGCGCCAATATGCAAATATAACCCGCCCTAACTCCTCTCACTTGCTCCGTAAATCCATCGTCTTGTCGCAGGTAGATGCAGACGTAGCCAAAATGGCACATCCAATATTACTACATAGACACGGGTGGTGGCGGCATTTTTCAGTGCGAGTTGTGACACATTTGTACCATTCCTACACTGAGCACAAAGTATTCAGTGGTGAGTCTGAGACCACAGGCAGGCGCTGTGAAGCAGTATTCCCCTTGCTTGGGGAGACTTAAGCTCCATTTTATTTGAATGGAGTAAAATGTTTCTAAGGGGAAGACGGCTTTGCAGCATTTGGAACAAGGGACATAACGTCACGATCGTCACAGGTTGGCTCAGCTGAGCAATGGATTCCCTGGCAAGTGACTTAGGCAATATTTTTACCTGGACAACTAGATTCAATAATACTCCGGCTTGGTAGCAGGGATAATGTAATAGTTGCCATTCACATCTCCCATGGCTTGCGGGCCAATAGGAAGCCGTGACGTCATCTGGTGCGGCTTCCTATTGGCCCACGTAATGCAGGAGCGTTAAAAAGCAGAAAGATACTGGCACCCCCTACAGAGGTAAGTATCTCCGGAAGCAGGAGCTCAAATCAATGGGCTTCAGCGCTGGAGACCTTCTGCTTCAAACCTCCCTACAAAATGTGAAAATACCCACAAATAAATTTGACTGCTTGGATTGCAGGGATCGCTCCCTATAGCACACAAATTTTTGAATAATGAATGAGTTTGCAAATGAATGTGAATAACTTTGTATATGATTGTGACGTGTAACGGATCGGGGGACTCGCGCTTCCCAGCGTGTCCCCGTCACCCCAGGTCCCATGGCGGCTAGCTGCCCCGCTCCCCTATGTCCCCAATCTCTATCCTCCTCCCTGAGCCGTTCCTCCACGGCAAGGTCCGCAAGCCCAGGCACACGTTCTGCGAACGCGCGTGGTCCCATCACGCTCCCGATCGCTTGTCTCCTATCGAGGGACACGCGCCCCTCGGCGTGCCTCCATCAACCCAGCCCTTTCCCTACCTGACTCCTCCGCTCCTCCTTCCCCTCTGCTTCTCGTGCCGAGCTCCTTCTCCGCGTTACTCCGCCCACGCTCTGGTACACGCGCAGTGCGCATGCATAACAATGTTACAGAAGGTGTGCGCACCCGCTCTAGTTATCAGCCGTACCCAGGCACTGGCTCCGCCCCCCGTCGGTTGCAGGCTATTACCCTGGATTACCTCCTTGGCTCCTCCCCTGCTCACACTGACCTATCTCTGCAATTACCCACTCAAACCTCTGCTCCTCCCCTCACCCGTATTGGTCCTTCTTCCCATATAACCCCACTCCGTCCTCTCAGTCCTTGCTCTGCATCATTGGTATTACACTTTATTACTCTTACCTTGGTGCGCCCCTGTGTTCCTTTTTTTTCTTGGTTGCTTGGCACTGCCGTTGGAGTTCTCCGCTGGGATCCATCTTTGAGGTGGGGGAAGACGTCTCGAACTACAGGAGCTGCAAAAGGACAGAGAGGAATCAACATTCCACACCCATAAAGAGCAAGAGCGCGGACTGAACACTTTCCTATAGGATTGTGAATCTCTACAATAAAATCAGTAACTCTAAGCTGTACGGAAGCAGGAACAGATGGTCAGAAGCACAGCCGTCCCTTAAAGATACAGAACCCACCAGCAATAAAGTATGGTTAAAAACACTTTATTGTCTACATATAAAGATACAAATTCACAAACAAAAAGTATCCTCCTCCCACATGTTTCACGCTCTCTGTGGTGCTTTCTCAAGGAGTGTAGTGACAGAGGAGAGAAGGTACTATTTAAGCCTCTCCCCCGTAATTATAAACAGAGACAAAACATCTGATAACAATTAAAACATAAAAGAAAAACAATAGGACACAATGGTTAATGATGATTATTGAGATCTATGGAACAGGTGAATCAAATAATAATGCATCTGGATATAGAATTAGTATAGTATTATATAAAAGTATTAATATATCCAATTTCAGAATACTGAACGATCACTAGATCAAAAAATAAGTACTATTCATAATACAGTGTATATATATAGTGGCCACAGCCATATGAATATGAATACATCTGAATGTTCACACAATGTCATAGAAAAGTAACTGACACTAAGTAGGTTACTGCACCGACACACTTTATTCGAGCAAATACCCAGTATGTACCTGGCAGATACCTGGAATGCGCCGCTCCTCACCTCTGACAAGCCCCGTTGCGTTTGCCTTCCCAGCCTGGGTTCATGCCTGGCTGACGGGCGGCTGATCTGTTAAATGATAATGATTAGGATTTAATAGGCTGCAATGCTTCGCGTGTCTACCAGATGGCATAAATTCATGAATTGTAATGCAGTATATATATATATATTGTGCAGTATTGCAGCCAGCGGGAATAAAATGCTTCAATCCCTGCCTGGAAAATACCTCAATGCACTCGGGCAGAAAACAGTCACAAACCTCAATACACCCGGGTATACCCGAATTCGTGGGACTAGCCGAGCTCGAATAAAGTGTGTCGCCAGTGTATATGTGAGCTGTTTGATACTATAGAAATGATTAGACATATGCCCCAATGGTAACCAACCGGAGAAAAATGGTACTGTATATCTAAGATATTAGTGTACCGAGGTGCATATAAAACTTCAGTACCAAATCCCCCAGACATATAGTCAATATATGGCAGATCTGAAAGTGAACCATCCATATATATAAACAAGGATTATCATAGTCAATAATAAATACAGACATGACATTGAATGTCCCAGTTAATAATAATATAATAATATATATATATATATATATATATATATATATATATATATGAAAACACAGGGGGTGCTCAGTGCTACATCCAAATGACAAAACATACATGGTAATAATTACAAGAAATGATGCTTCAATACTAATAACATTGCTAATGCTAATAATAAAATATGTTTTTTTAGTTAGAAATTTTGGCCAAAACATCATAAGCTTGCACACCAAACGTCAAGGTAAACCATAATAAGTGCAAGTCCTACTCTACACTGCATTTGTTCCCAATACCTCTGTATGAGGGGGAAGAACCATAATAGATTCATTACCTGCAGCAAGATGAGACAATCCACCATTAAAAAGGGGGAGTTGACGTGAGCTCTGGGGGAGGTGCCACAACCTCCATACAACTGATACCAGTCAGAAATTAATTAAACACACAAACCCAGCAAGCTCAAACGCCCACACCCTCCTAATATTGACTATATGTAATGCCACATAGAGTGCAACTGGGCTGTGGCACATGAGTATAGGAAAACACAGGGGGTGCTCAGTGCTACATCCAAATGACAAAACATACATGGTAATAATTACAAGAAATGATGCTTCAATACTAATAACATTGCTAATGCTAATAATAAAATATGGTTTTTTAGTTAGAAATTTTGGCCAAAACATATATATATATATATATATATATATATATATATATATATATATATATATAAATGTTATTTTTTAGACATATTGCACTAGGATCGGGCGCTTTCTTTTTTCGTTTTTGTACAGATCTGCTGGGAATTTGTTGGTTCCATGTGGAAGGCTGCCAGTATCCTGATTAGAGTGTCATCATACAACTGATGTATCTATCTTTTGGACTATATCCACATATGGTTTATTATTTTTAGATTGTTTCTATTGTTTTTTTATTCATTTTTATATCCCTAGTACACTACAATAATTTTACTGTTTCGGTCACACACACATTATATAGCATCATTCACCTGGTTATTATACATATATATATTTACTACAGACAAAAGACTGCGCCTATAAGTGGGTATATAGATTGAATATATAGGTGTATGTATTAATAGATGAACCTATATTGCCCTTACTAGTATGGGCTAATATTTAATATTTGATAATACGTATATTACCAATATTATAAATGATGATTATAACAAAGAACTATATTTAATATGTGTATAATACCAACATATATATGTGTGTATATCAGTGTAATGCTGGTGTGTATAATAACCAGGTGAATGATGCTATATAATGTGTGTGTGACCGAAACAGTAAAATTATTGTAGTGTACTAGGGATATAAAAATGAATAAAAAAACAATAGAAACAATATAAAAATAATAAACCATATGTGGATATAGTCCAAAAGATAGATACATCAGTTGTATGATGACACTCTAATCAGGATACTGGCAGCCTTCCACATGGAACCAACTAATTCCCAGCAGATCTGTACAAAAACGAAAAAAGAAAGCGCCCGATCCTAGTGCAATATGTCTAAAAAATAACATTTAATGTCCGATAAAAAATCCAACAAATTTGAACTCACAAACAACAGAAATAAAATAGCATTGTATGAGATATACTCATGCACCAACTGGAACTCAGCTACTCTGCTCACACGCTGTCTCCACCGCATGCAGTCGCAAGGCTCCTCTGGGTCTCCGTCCAGCAGGAACTCAGGGAGCAACACAGTCTCTCTTGGTGTCCTTCGGAAACAAGCCTAGTGTGCAATAAGTTCCGGGCAGGGCTGCATATTGCGTGGATGCGTATAGGGTAGCCGACAATGTTTATGAGTCCAGGATGCCAAAGGTATAGTTTACCACACTAGCAACGCAACATACACCCTACGCGTTTCTTCACATTACGTGATTTCATCCCCTGATATACACACACACACATTCACACATACATATACAGACACACACACACACACACACACACACATATAAATAACACAAAGCCCAGCACACACTGTCTTTAGATAATAGAACAAATGAAAAGGGATAATGCCAAGAAGAAATGTAATGACATTAAATATGTAACACAAACCACCAGTATAAGAACCACACCCACTACATCAAAAATTGATAACATGCAATAATAAAACAGGAAAAAACAAAGGGAATAAGGGAGGGGGGAGAGGGCAGTGAATAAGGTACAAACACAGTAGGGTCAAGACAACACATAGGTGGGTACAAACAATGGGGAAGCAGCAGGGGGGCATCTACAGTATCTCATTACATCAATCATTTTTTGCAACCTATGGTATCCTCACTCCCTTCTTACTTACTGGACACTTCACACGTTTTATCACTGTTTTCATTCACTTTCTCCTCACCACAGCAGGTAAGGCAACAGAGCAAGAGCAGCAAGCAAGAGACAAGCAAGCGAACAGTGGACCATCAGGGACAGATTCCCTGTACCAGGACGTAAAGTTTTTGCTTCATCTCTGTTGCCTTACCTGCTGTGGAACATTTTCTGCAAAACATACTGGACACCTAACAAGCTCCTATTGAACCCCCAAAATAACCACAACATATATATAAGCATATGAGTGTCACAGAGGAGTGCTACTGAGCATGGCAATATATATTTCAAACCAGAGACAGAACATAATACACAGACAGAGCTCAGTGCACATCCAGTGAAACCCATACACGGTACAGTGCCTAAATATATATGTATAAATATCTATTAAATAAAATGGTCTTTTAGTTTAACATTTTTGGCCAAAATTGTTGTAAGCCCCTGAGCCACTTAACGGCAGACCACATTCTTCAGGGGTCCCTAACCATAATATAAATTCTTAATAACCTGTGTAATACCAGGAAGAATGATTTATAATAAATCTGTCAAAATTAGTTGCATAGTTCTAAGTCTGATTGAAGCTTTTATTAACCTTTTGCAGCCCAATCCAAGTGGCCCATTATAAGTGGCATGACTACTGAACAACTGAAGTTTAAAAGGAAGTTCAAAAGAAGTGAAGAAGAAGTGGACACCCCATCTGGCCCTGAGTCCTGCATTTGAACTACGCTGGAAAGGAGGATATCATCAATACCAGACTGCATCATTACTGCTGTGATGCTGCCTTTACCATTTATATTTGCTGTGACTTCACTTCTTCTCAAATTATGCACTTCTTTTTACCAGCCTCAGTATGTCTCAAACTCTATTCATATATCTCCATCTCTCCTTTCGTCACCACTTCTCAGTTCACATGAACTCCTTTCTTACCTGCGTCCTCTGACACCACACAGCTATATCCCCTGCACTAAAAAACACCCCTACAAATCCTCCTCACACATCCTCTTTCTATCCATGCTTCTCCTCCTTGCTTCTGGGCATATCTCTCCCAATCCTGGTCCCTGTCTTATTTCTACTTGCGCTCGTCCTCGCCTCCCACATGCAACTTCTACTCCTTCTGGTGTCAACCCCTCCAACCTCATACCCATCCCCTGCCACCCTCCCTCCTCTCTCCCTTTCTCCTGTGCCCTTTGGAACGCACGCTCTCTTTCTAACAAGTTCCTCTCTGTACATGACTTCTTTCTCTCTCACTCCCTGCTTCTCTTTGCTATAACTGAGACCTGGCTCACTCAGTCTGACTCTGCTCTGGAAGCTGCCCTCTCCTATGGTGGCCTTTCCTTCTCCCACACTCCGCGCCCTGATGGCAGGGGTGGAGGCGTGGGGCTCCTGCTCTCCTCTGTCTGCCATAACCGAACCCTTCCTATTCCCCCCTCTCTTGCTTTTCCCTCCTTTGAGGCTCACACTGTCCAGATCTTCTCTCCTCTCCCTGTTCATGTGGCGGTCATCTATCGCCCACCTACCTCTACTCATCCCCCTTCTGCCTTTCTCTCTCACTTTGAATCCTGGCTCTCTTTCTTTCTCTCCTCAGACTCCCCTGTTCTTCTCCTTGGGGACTTCAATTGCCACATTGATGACCCCTCTCTCTCTTGGGCTTCCCGCTTTCTTTCTCTTACCTCTTCTTTTGGCCTTCAACAGTGGACTGCAGCCAGCACCCACAAGGATGGCCACTACTTAGACCTGGTTTTCACTAAAAACTTCTCTCTCTCTGATTTCTCCATTTCCCCTTTTCCTCTCTCTGACCATCATCTCATCTCATTCTCTTTATCTCGCTTCTCCCCTTCTCCACCTCCATCTACCCCCCGGTTCTGCAGAAACCTGCGCTCTATTCACTTACCTGACTTTGAGTCCACTTTACACTCCTCCCTCTCCTCTCTCAGCTCTGCTACAGACCCTGACAACCTGGTCAGAAAGTACAACTCTGTCTTGTCCTCGTCTCTTGATCTACATGCCCAGCTTTCTCTCTGCCGCCCTCGCCCTTCTAACCCTAGACCCTGGCTAAATTCCCACACGCGCATGCTGTGTTCCTCCACTCGTTCCTCTGAACGCCTCTGGAGGAAGTCTCACACTCTCGCAGACTTCCTTCACTACAAATTTATGCTATCCTGTTTCAACTCTGCCCTCTCGCAAGCTAAACAAGCCTACTTTTCTGCACTAATCAACATGCACAAGTCTAACCCACGCCGACTGTTCTCTGTCTTTGATACTCTACTCAAACCACCCTCAGCTGCCTCTCCTTCCTCCATCTCCGCTCAGGACTTTGCTGACTATTTTAAGGAAAAGGTGGAATCCATACGTCAGAACATCCCCTCTGTTTCTTCCCCCCATCCTACACCTCTTCCTAACTCTCCTCCTGCCTTCCTTGACTCTTTTTCCACTGTCTCAGAGGAGGATGTGTCGCTGTTGATCTCCTCTTCTCCCTCTACCACTTGCCCTCTTGACCCCATTCCCTCCCATCTCCTAAAACCTCTAGCTCCTACTATAATCCCTACGCTTACACACATTTTTAACTCCTCCCTCTGCTCTGGAACCTTTCCATCCTCCTTCAAACATGCAACAGTCATACCATTACTCAAAAACAGCAAGCTTGACCCTACCTGTCTTTCTAACTATCGACCTGTCTCCCTCCTGCCTTTTGTCTCTAAACTACTTGAACGTCTTGTATTCTCTCGCTTGCTCCATTTTCTCAACACCTATTCTCTCCTAGACCCTCTACAATCTGGCTTCCGCACTGCTCACTCCACCGAAACAGCCCTCACTAAAATAACTGATGACCTCCATGCTGCCAAAGACAGAGGTCATTACACTCTGCTCATATTACTCGACCTCTCTGCAGCATTTGACACCGTGGACCACCCTCTTCTCCTCCACATTCTCCATACTCTAGGTATTCGGAACAAAGCTCTATCCTGGATCTCATCCTACCTCTCCCATCGTACTTTTAGTGTCTCTTCTGCTAACACCTCCTCCTCCTCTATTGATCTCTCTGTGGGGGTACCCCAGGGCTCTGTCCTGGGACCTCTTCTCTTTTCTCTGTACACACTCTCTCTAGGTGACCTAATAACATCTTTTGGGTTTAATTATCACCTCTATGCCGACGACACACAAATATACTTTTCAACACCTGACCTTACACCTGCTGTACAAACCAAAGTTTCTGAATGTCTCTCTGCTATATCATCCTGGATGGCCCTCCGACGCCTTAAACTCAACATGGCTAAAACAGAGCTCCTTATTCTTCCTCCCAAACCTGGCCCTACTACCTCCTTCCACATTACTGTTGGAACTACAATCATTCACCCAGTAGCCCAAGCACGCTGCCTAGGGGTCACATTCGACTCCTCTCTCACATTCGCCCCTCACATTCAAAACATTTCTAAAACTTGTCGCTTTTTCCTCCGCAATATAACTAAGATACGCCCTTTCCTCTGTTGTTCGACTGCTAAAACTCTGACTCAGGCCCTCATTCTCTCCCGTCTTGATTACTGTAACCTCCTGCTGTCCGGTCTTCCTTCCTCTCACCTGTCTCCCCTACAATCTATCCTAAATGCTGCTGCCAGAATCACTCTACTCTTTCCTAGATCTGTCTCAGCATCTCCCCTCATGAAATCCCTCTCCTGGCTTCCGATCAAATCCCGCATCTCACACTCCATTCTTCTCCTCACTTTTAAAGCTTACATTCTTCTGCCCCTCCTTACATCTCATCCCTAATTTCTCGGTATGCACCATCCAGACTCTTGCGTTCTTCTCAAGGATGTCTTCTTTCTACCCCCTTTGTATCTAAAGCCCTCTCCCGCCTTAAACCTTTTTCACTGACTGCCCCACACCTCTGGAATGCCCTTCCCCTAAGTACCCGACTAGCACCCTCTCTATCCACCTTTAAGACCCACCTTAAGACACACTTGCTTAAAGAAGCATATGAATAGCACTGTGGATATTCTAAACACGATACATAATGCTTGGCCCCCTGCAGACGCACTTACCAGAACTCCCTCCTACTGTCTCTGTACGTTCTCCCTACCTACCAATTAGACTGTAAGCTCCTCGGGGCAGGGACTCCTCTTCCGAAATGTTACTTTTATGTCTAAAGCACTTATTCCCATGATCTGTTATTTATATTATCTGTTATTTATTTGATTACCACATATATTACTACTGTGAAGCGCTATGTACACTAATGGCGCTATATAAATAAAGACATACAATACAATACAATACCTGCACATTACCAGGAAAAGCACTCTGTATTAGATTTGTCACAATCATACTGCAAGCAAGCAAGTTCACCTGAGAGTGGGAGATGCTATGGAGTGAGCTTTTAACCATTTAAATGTGGGAGGGGGTGAGCTTCAATTAGGTAGGAGGTTGCCACCTACTTCCTGGTATTACACAGGTTATTAAGAATTTATATTAGTGTTAGGGACTTTTATTACGATTTCTTCATTCATCCTAGTTGAGTGCTGTCTATCACCCCTTTTTTGTACTATAACGCCCGTTCCTGTTTTAGGGTATGTTACATCACGAGCCCTAACTTAATGTAGCTCTGTGACTCTAGCGATTTTACATTCATTTAGTCCTTTGATACAACAGTAAGAGAATAACAGAGTATCTTAAAAGAAACAAACATACTTACTGTACTGGTTCTCCTTTCTACTTACACAGAAACATACTTACTGTACTGGTTCTCCTTTCTAGTTACACAGCATGTAAACATGGAGCACGGAGCAAGCTGTAGAATTTCTCTAAACATTCTCTAGCTCGAGCCACATGATACAAGTGAAGGGCATTGCAGGTGAAAGACATTAAGTGAACCATAAATGACTGACATAATGGTGTTATTCAAAGAGCTGCACTAGACATGTTTGGAGTCAGCAACATAAATTGGCATTTAAGAGGCAAAAGCATTTTACATTTTTCTTTTCATCAACGATAACTTTGCCTACAGAAAGGTCACTTAAAAATGCCTTTGGAAAGGATGAGAATAACCTAGACCCTCTTTGGGATTGCTGCAAAGTCAGGTAAATGTACTCGTCATGCTATATCGCAATGAATTGTTTGTGTATGTATGCATGT
Source organism: Ascaphus truei (assembly GCF_040206685.1). Lineage (NCBI taxonomy): Eukaryota > Metazoa > Chordata > Amphibia > Anura > Ascaphidae > Ascaphus > Ascaphus truei. The sequence goes on from NC_134495.1 coordinate 25,764,744, forward strand.
AGATCTTTAAGACAAAAAAACAGAAACGCATGCCCCATAGGATAATTCACTTTTACATTTTATGGTTGAAGATAAAGGTTAAAATACCACTCACAGGTGTAGTTGGGTAAATCGCAGTAAAAACAATCAGGCAGAAGTGAGTAGTTTTTACTCAGAGCTGAATCCCAAGGTGTAGCTGGGGGAGATGTTGGTGTACCTCACCAGTGAAGTCCACTGTCCAAGAGTACATACTGAATTGTGTGCACAAACATAAAGCAGTACATGAATAAAATATATTTAAACTAGCTTTATAAAAAACAATTATAATAAAATAATACTGACAGTATTAACATAAAATAGGGCACATTTAGTGACCTTAATACTCACAATAGAATATGATACGGGTTTTGTGCTGCTGGTCAATAGGATGGGTCAAACACCAGGCTACATGGAAACAAAGAAATGACAGCGCAAAAAACCCATAGTGTAGTAAATTTAAAAAGTACGAAAGTACGAAACGCGTAGGAGAGGGCGCGTTCCTTCATTTTCTATATCTACTCCCATTGTGGCTTTATATTTGGCACTTGTTCTATGTGGGACTTGTTCGGGACTTATCCAACCACTCGATAAGTTATCGTTGAGGAGAGACGCACTAAAGACGCGACCGGCTGAGAGATGCCGCCAGATGACGTCAGTCGTAAGCGTGGACGAACCCGGAAGCGACTAGGAGATTACCCCTTCTTAACCACCGGCTGGAGTACCGTCAGCACACGGGAAGGTTCCCCAAAGTGGAGCTGCATACACCGCTCCTGGATACCAGCAGATAGAGGGAGGACGTCCAAGATACTTCTGTCCGTGTCCTGCTATTCCCGCCGAGTGGTAACATGTCCCTAACATGTCATGCTGTTAACCTTTTTTATTGATGTACGTGCAATACTCACCCCCACCTTATAGTTTTTTAAATTTACTACACTATGGTTTTTTTGCGCTGTCATTTCTTTGTTTTCACAATAGAATATGTAGCCCTCTTTCCCCCTAGGGTAAGGAGTCTATGGGTGCTGACTTTACCTGTTGGCTCGCAGAGATCCCAAACATCCGCCATGCGAAGCCCGGGGTGATACAACAATACAACTTGGTACAGAGCCTCCACCTGGGAGGGATCCCTACATAGTGGGAGTAGCCCCTCACAGGAACCACAACACTGATAAACACACACAGTTTGTGATAAGAATAACCTTTTACTGAAGAACATTTAATAAACAATGATAACCGGATAATAACTCTACTGGTTACAGCTACCCCTTCGCCTCGCAGGGCCTTATCCCACCACCATGTAACCCACACCGTGACCACCATACCTGAGGGGCCCTCGGGCACCCAATCACCCTGGTGTCTACAAGGATAACAACCCCCCGCCCCTATATGTGGTCTGCGCTGCCACTATGGTATATGTACAGTACTCTGTTGGTGCACTTAGGATATAGGTACCTGCCGGGTGTACTGGAATTTTCTGGATAGTATAGGCCTTCTTGATAGACATTATGATCTAAGGACTTATTGTAGACTTTGAGGCTGCTTGCCCCTTGATTGATCCCTTTGGAAGGATGAACAGACTGGCTGACTTCCTAAATACTTCCGTTCTGGAAAGGTAGAGTTATAAGCACCTTACCACTTCTAATGTGTGTAGAATCCGTTCTCTGTCATTTGCCAGTTTTGGACAAAATTAGGCAAATATTACCTCCTGGTTGAGATGGAATTTTGAAACGACCTTGGGTAATTAGAGTTGACGCCTTTGACTTTATGGAAGATAAGGAAAGGTTCCTTTACCAACAATTCCTGTAATTCACCAATCCTGTGTGCTACATCACTGTTATCAACAGGACTGTCTTTAATGTTAGGTCCATATTTGAAGCTTTAAAATGGTAAATCCCAAGCAGAAACTGGATCCTTAGTATGGTATGACTCTTCAGAGTTTGGAAGAATCGACTTATGAGATCTATGGCAGCCAAGTGCTTTCTTAGGCTGAAATTATACCAAGTGCTGCAAGGCGACAGCGCTATTCTGTGATGTCACCCAGCGCTGCCGCTGAGCAGCATCTTGATTATACCGGGGAGGGAGAGTAGAGGAGTCTTGGAGGCGTGGCGGAGGCGTGGCCATGAGCGGTTCACCCTCATTGGCTACACCGATCACGTGACAAGGCCGTCATTCAAACCCCCCCCCCCCCAAATTCTCAATCTCTTCCCCAGCTGTCCGCCATGCAGTATGGCGCGTCGCGAGGCGCAGCCACACACGTTTTTGGGTATAATCACGGCCTTAGTAGTCCCAGCTCTAGAACCTCTTGCATGAACTCCAGAATTGTGGGAGTAGGAGGTTCCAATAAGCTTACATTTTGGTGTTGACACCACAGATGGAATCACTGTCAGATTCTATGGTACACATTAGAAGTAGTTTTCTTCCTTCTTGAGCAGTTCCCGCTCAACCTCAATGCTGTCAAAGAACTGGCCCCTGGATTTGGGTGCTGCACCATACCCTGGGATAACATGCCTTAAAACACTTTCAGTTGCCATAGTTCATCTGCTTAGAGTTGGATTATTTGTGCGAACCAGGCTCTGCATGGCCAATTTCGGGAGTATTGCAACCACCTCTGCCTTGCTCTATCTAAATTTCCAGAGAACTCTTGGAATCCGGGGAATTGATGGGAATACGTATGCAAGCCGGAATTCCCATGTGAAGGAAAGTGTGGCTACCTTGATAGCCTCTGCCATGAGGTCTCTCTCTGGGCTTCCTATTTCTCGACTAGATGGTTTAATGTCATGCTTGCTAGAGACAATACTCTCCTAGGTATAAATCCTCCTGCTGAGGAAATCTGCCTGTAGATTATTTTTCCCTGCGATATGAATCGCTGTAAGGTCTGTTAAATGACATTCTTCCAAAGGTGAGAACCTGGAATAATTCCTGCAGGATTACGGGACTTCATGTCTCTTTTTGTCTTCTTATATAGTTCGTTGTATTGTTTGTCTGACCTAACTTTCATGCTGCACCCTCATAACAGTTGTGGGAAGTGCCTAATTGCCTCCATTACTGCTCTTAAGTTTAAAAATGTTTACTGATGTTTCGAGTCTTCTGAAAGCCCAAAGGAAATGGCCTATCTGTCTCAAATTGGGCACCCCAGCCTGTGCCATTTGTGACTAGCCTCTCTGATCATCTCCTGTTGAACGACCGAGCGATCCAACCAGTTCCGCCCAAAAGAAATATCGAGGTATCTACACAACAATGTTCCTTGTAAAGAAGGTGAATGGAATATTCAGGTCCATAATAGACCTAAGGGGAGTAAACAAACTGCTCAAAGTAAGACGGTTCAAGATGGAGTCCCCCATTATTCACCATGGACCAGGGAGACTAGCCTGTGTCAGTAGAACTGAAAGATACCTACTTCTGCATGTCTATATGTTAGACACAGTAGGTATCTAATATTTGCGATAGGGGTAAAGCACTATCAAATTCAAGGCACTTCCCTTTGGTCTCTCGACTTTTCAGAAAACATTGACAAAGGTGTTAATAACACTCATCACTGAATGAAGGAAGAAGGGAATACAAATATTCCACAACCTCAATGATATTTGTATAAAAGCACAGAGCAGAGTCCAGAGTCTCCAGCACCTATCTCACATCACAGCAAGCTAGTCAATACAGAGGAACGTTAACTAGATCACACCCAAGACCTAAGATTCTTGGGAATGCAGTTCAACATGCAACTTGGGCATGATTTTTCTTTCCTCCAAAAAAGGGAAAGTTTGGCCAGCTTTTAAACTTGTGTCTTCCAGACAATATCTCCTACAGGAAAAAGTAGCCTCTAGGGAGGAAAGTGGAGCCCAGCCCAGGGACAAACAGCAGGAACCAGCACACCATAGGTTAAAAAACTCATTTAATAGTCAACAAGGGGAGACACCATAAAAAAGAACCAACCACCCACTCTGACGCGTTTCGGGCAAAGCCCTTTGTCAAAGAGTCTTTGCCCGAAACGTGTCAGAGTGGGTGGTTGGTTCTTTTTTATGGTGTCTCCCCTTGTTGACTATTAAAGGAGTTTTTTAACCTATGGTGTGCTGGTTCCTGCTGTTTGTCCCTGGGCTGTGCTCCACTTTCCTCCCTAGAGGCTACTTTTTCCTGATCTTCAATCAAGATGGATGCATGGATTTCCTGTTGTTTTCAACTTTACATCAACAGTGAGTGGACTTTGATATTATTCTGATTGTGTCATCGATACTGTTCTGTGACTTTATCTGAGTGTGGTTGGTGAAAAGGGGACACTCAGCCCTTGGTGTTGTGTCCCCCTATTACCCTATAAATCCCACTCCAAGATTTAAGCCAATATCGGCAGTCACGTGCTTATGAACTATCAATTGGATGACAATTGCCGTCAAGTCTTCTGAAGCAGTTTTATACCAAGTTTCAAAATTATGAAGTCTATGGGACATGAGATATGCTATACCTGTGGATTTTTTTCTGTTGCACCAACACTGGACTTTATGTCCTGTTTTCCAATATCTCCTACAGACAACGTTGATCATCCAGGAAACCGTAAATTGCTTGACTCTTCCTCCTATGTGGGACGTTTGAGCTCTCCTTCTCTTTCTTTTTCTTCATCTGCTTTCTGTTTAAACTTTATAGCTTTCTGGCTCTCCATATCTGCCACCAGTGCATTATGATGTCATCGATGAGCTCACGCCAGATACAGACATACAAGACCCACCAGCTATTATATTAGATGACACTACATTTATGCCTACTGATATTTTATATAAATAAAAAATGCACATAATTCTGTTTTAATTTAAAAATGAGCAGGTCACCTTGCTACTTTTTTTGACCGTCTCCCCCCCCCCTTTTTTTTTTTTTTACATGGATTAGAAGCAGGGGGTCTTTGGGGCTGAACTGTGTTAATTTCAGCTCTTGGGGATCCCCTGGTTCCCGAGATTCTTACTAGGGAAGGTGCTGCTGGTAGTGTTCACTAAAATAGGAAAAAAAATGGCATTAAACTCTTTTGCGTTAAGTTGGCCAATAGGAAACCGTTACATAATACATCAGTCTTCCTATTGGTCCATGTGGCAAGGGGGATTTAAATACCAGAAAGTATTTTGGGAACCAGGGGGTCCCAGGAGTTGAAATTAACATGGTTCAGCTCCAGAGACTCCCTGCTTTCCTCTATCTATATTAAAGAAAGTTGCCCGAACCTTCCTGAAATTAGTTCATTGGTGACATCATAATGCACATAGCCTGGTGGCAGATATGGAGAGGGACAGTTATAAGGCTTAGACAGAAAGCAGATGAAGAAAGAGTGTGTCACTTGACATGTGAGGAGAAAGCAAGAGTGCTGGAAGAGATAGAGGCAGCAAGAAGTTATGACATCATAAGAGAGAGAGAGAGAGTAGGGGAAGATAGAGAGTGAGATGCGCGGGGGGGGGGGGGAGGGGGCAGGGAGAGAGAGAAGCAGGGAGGAGGGAGAAGGTGGGGAAAGGAAAAAGTCAACCCCGTCATTATTTTGCAGTGGGCGGGATTGGCGGGGATTGCTCCCTTAAATTTTATCAAGCAGGTATTTAACATGATGCAATGTATCAAAATGCATTTCAAACCACAAACAAATGTGTCATACGTATGAAGTCACATAGCGACCTCCACACATACGATGCACATTTTATGAAGGTGTGTACTACTTTTTAAAACTACAATTTTGTGGTACAATTGTTCTTTTTTTTATATTTTCTTAGTAACAGACCCCGCTGTCTCTGCAGGCCTTTGTAACACAGTATCTGCTGCAGGTCAAATGCAATGACAGATGTGAATTATTATACGCAGTAATACTGAGATGGAAATCCAGTGGTGTTTCGGTGAAAAAGGTGTTAGATCCCTAAGGAAAGAAAAAAGGATTTCTATTTAGACTACAATAAATAATTCACTTTAATGAAAGGAATGTGGTAGAAAATATATTTATCCATCTCATTATTCCAGCCCCATCCTAAGTTATTTCGTATTTACTATGCGGCATTTTCGCTCTGAGTTACTCCACAAAAATAACCTTGACAGTGTATGCATGAGTCCCTGCCCCGCAGAGCTTACAATCTATGTGTTTGGTGCCTAAGGTATAGGGAGATAAGGTGACTTGCTCAAGGTCACAAGGAGCCGACACTGGGAATTGAACCAGGTTCCCCTGCTTATAAATTCAGCATTATTTTCAGATTCAGAGCCTTTATACACTGAGTTGCTCCTTCAGCCCAATCCGGTCCCTTAGGCCCTGATTATACCCAAAAAGGCGCACGGCGTCGTGTGTAGCAGCGCCGCGCAGCACCAAAACAAGATGCATAATTCCGATGAAACTGCTCATGCCGCTAGCGACGGTCGCAGCGTGCCATACTGCAAAACGGACGGCTGGGGAAAAGACTGAGAAATTAGTTTTTTCTTGCGATGGCCGCGTCACGTGAGCGGTTTAGCCAATGAGGGCGAACCGCTCACGGCCACACCACCAAGCCTCCCCTGCTCTTCCTTCCCGGTACAATCAAGATGCTGCTCGGCGGCAGCGCTGGGTGACGTCACAGAATAGCGCCGCCCCCTTGCAGCACTTGGTATAATCAAGGCCTAAGTAATTATTCTGATAAGGATGACGTCAGGGGGTAAATACATTAATGGAAGAATGAGAAATAAAATATAAATAGGAAAATATCTCTTCTTTTTCAGGTATCAAAGGCTCAAAAAGTAATAACATACACAGCTGTAGCCAACGGTATTGCAACCCCAGCGTGCTACATATGCATCGCACCACTGGGAGAAGTGGCTATTGTTTTAAATTAGCGTGAGAAGGGGGTTGAGCTATATCATTATTTGACCCGCGGGACTCGCCACAGGTTGCAATAACGTTGGCTAGATCTGTATAAGCAAAAGAGCTTTCAATATCAGCAGTGTGCCACAATATGTGAGTGTGCATGTGCCAATCTCTGTGTATCAGTACATACCTTTCAGTGGCCCATATGCACTAAAGGGTGCTAACCTTGTGTTAGATCCCATTCATTTGAATGGGAGTTTGGGGCGTGCTCAAGTGTAGCATCCTTACATGCATATGGGTTAGGCTAGGTCCCCAGTGCAGCCGGCAGCGCGCACGCCTCCGCTCCACCCCCTGGGGTGATTGGTCAATGCCTGCTACTTATGCTCTGCCGAAGTGCCAGTGGCACAGCTGAGCATATACTCACGTTACCTTGTGTTTGCCTCTCTTGCCTTGTTCTAGTTCTGCTTACCCGTGTACCGACTCTGCCTGCCTTTGGAACCCTCGCTCTCTGGAACCCTGACCTTGGCTTAAACTTTGACGATCCGTATCTCTCCTGCCCTGACCCCTGGCTCTGGACTCCGACCATCCGCTCTTCTCCAGTTCTGACCTTGGCATTAGTACCTCACACGCTCTGGACCTCCCCCGCATCGGACCCGGCAAGTATACATTTACTCTGATTTCTCCTGTCCCAGACTCGGCCAGCAAGACTACTCTACATTCCGGATGGGGTCCCAGTGTCTGTGGCTGGTGGCTATCTATCCCCATCTCAGCACACGGGTCTAGTTTGTGGCGAGCACAGCGTAATACTCCCCCGTCACAGGGCCTCGCCAAACTCCCAGCCGTCCCTGCATACGTACTGGTGAATTTGGACAGTGGAGTTAAGCACTGACATTAGCATTACACAGCTATAAATGTGCAACACCCCTAAGAACACACATAAGCATATTGATGGAAATGCCCTCTGGTCAATGGCTGTGAGACACTGAAAGAGGTGAGATCATACTGTAGGACATTGGGAGTATGACATCACAAATGAGGAGTGGCAACAGATAGGCTGGGAGCAGCATGTGATGAGAAGAGAGATGCAGAGTGTAAGGCCTCGTTCAGGGTGTCAGCTGCAGGACTCGGAGGGAGGGCGGGAGGCAGGCAGTGCGGGAGTTTGCTGGGCGATCTGTGTTTATCCCCCAGCAGACTTTTCAGCGTTGGGGAGGGGGAGGGGAGGGGGCGGGGTTACACACGGCAGGGTAAGTATCCAAGTTGCAGTCATGAAATCATTCTGAAGAATGATTTCATTGGCTGCCTTGGTCCCTGTGACGCTGCTGCAGTTCCAAAAAACGAAAGTTTCGTTTATTGAAACTGTAGTAAGCTTCAACTCCTGGCTTCGGAGACAGGGCAGTTGCTACCCTGAAAACCAGTATTCAAATTGAATACTTTGTTTCTCACGGCAGCACGCACGGCAGCACGCCCTCCTGAACGAGGCCTAAGAGAGGGAGTATCTGTCCCAAGGAGTCTTCCCAGTCTCACAGAGCAGCATGTGCCGAGTACGGGGACCCCTGTATGTAATTATAGTGTTCTGCATACATAAAGTACAATTATTTAATAGATACATGTTACTCTGTGATGTCTGACCCCAGCCTGGCTAATGCAGACTGATAATTCTCTATCCTATACTCAGGCTGCCTCCCTAGTATAACCATACTCAGAAACCTAGGGAAATAAACAGGGGTTACAAATGGAAGAGTGCAGATGCTACTCAATGCTTTTAGCTGGGACAGTCCCGGTTATTAATGAGCCTTGTCCTCCCGGTTTGGGCGGATAGGAGAGGTTGGAGGAGATCAGAGGATGCCGGCTGTGGAGCCGATCAGATAAGAACAGCTGTAGCCGGTAGCAGGGAGGAGGAGAGCAGGGCTGTCTGGCTGCTGCTGCTTCTGGGCAGCAGGAGCGCTGCAGAGCACTCCTGCTCTGAGCTAATGCTCCTCTATAGATCTCCCGGTTCCGTGTGTCTGTTGGTAAGTGTGTGTGTGTGCTGGTACTGTAAGTGTGTGTATTTGTAATGCATATGTGTGTATTATGTGCATGTATATGTTGTATGTAAATGTGTATTTGTATATGGTATGTGTGTGTTAAACTAATGTTGCATGTTTGGTATAAGTGTATATGGTGTAGTGTCTGTCTGTGTGTGTGTGTGTGTGTGTGTGTGTGTGTGTGTGTGTGTGTGTGTGTGTGTGTGTGTGTCTATATGGGGGGAGAGAAGATTGAGAGGAGGGGGAGAGAAAATGGAGAGGGAGTGGGGGAGAGAGGATGGCAAGGGAGTGGGGGGAGAGAGGATGGAGTGGGGGGAGGATGGAGAGGGAGTGGGGGGAGAGGTAGGGGAGCTGGAGGAGAGAGGATGGGGGGGAGAGGGAGGAGAGAGGATGGGGGAGAGAGAGGAGAGAGGATAGGGGAGAGGGAGGAGAGAGGATGGGGGCAGAGGGAGGAGAGAGGATGGGGAGGAGGGGAGGGGGAGAGGGAGGAGAGAGGATGGGGGGAGAGGATGGGGGAGAGAGGGAGGAGAGAGGATGGGGGAGAGGGGGGAGAGGATGGGGGAGAGAGGGAGGAGAGAGAATTGGTGGGAGAGGGAGGAGAGAGGATAGGGGAGAGGTAGGAGAGAGGATGGTGGAATAGGGTGGGGAGAGGGGGAAAAGCAACAAAAAAAGGGGGTCACAGTTTGATTTAATTTGTATTCTAACTATTTTTTAATGTGTCCCGGTTTTTACATGTGAAAATCTGGTCACCCTATTTATAGGCCCTTATCCACAAAGCTCCTTTGTCATTTAACGCGTGGTTAACCTAACTTAATATCACATTGATACAAAGTGTATCTTCAAACGACAATATAACGTTAAGTCTTGTTTTCTCACATAAGGAGCATTGCATGAACTCTGACGACCACTATAGTGACACTGATGTGATGAATGTGATGTCATTACAGGCATACCCCGCATTAACGTACGCAATGGGACCGGAGCATGTATGTAAAGTGAAAATGTACTTAAAGTGAAGCACTACCCTTTTCCCACATATCGATGCAAGTACTGTACTGCAATCATCATATACGTGCATAACTGATGTAAATAACGCATTTGTAACAGGCTCTATAGTCTCTCCGCTTGCGCACAGCTTCGGTATATGTAGGGAGCCGGTATTGCTGTTCAGGACGTGCTGACAGGCGCATGTGTGAGCTGCCGTTTTCCTATTGAGCGATATGTACTTACTCGCGAGTGTACTTAAAGTGAGTGTCCTTAAACCGGGGTATGCCTGTACATTGCAAGCCCATGTCCATTAGTGAGGTCATGCATAAACTATGGCATTACTCCATTCAGACCATGAAGTAGGGGTCTGGATGAGTGTAGCACCACAAGTAGGAATTATGTAATGAACATTGCATTATTTATCTTCCGTCTCCTCTCTTTTTCAAATTGAGCAGAAGTCCTATATCGGGGTTTAACTTGGAGTGAAGCAACGTCACTGTATTATTGCAAGAAAATATGAGGTACTGTTTGGTACAATACAGTGACATTAAGCCTATGCTACTGAAATGTAGTTTGGACGGAAATGTAGTTTACCAGGAAGTAAAAAAACCTCTGGGCACAGAGTTATGATAACAATACATGGTTAACTTAAAGCTGCAGTTCCAGCAATATCCTACATGTGTTTTTTTTGTTTTTTTAATATATCAATTCTGTACTATGAGAAAATACTTCTAGAATTTAAAAAATAAAAAGACATTTTTGATGTATTCTAATGTAACAAGCATTTTTGTTCCTATAGCAACCATTTACAAAGTCACATCCACTTCCTCTTCCGAAACAGCACCAGCTTTTTGAGCCGTGCCTTTTCTCTAGCAATGAACCAAAGGAATCTAGTGCCTGCCTGGTCACATGATCTTCCTCACAGAACTTTGGCTGTCAGTGCAGCAGAAGAGAACCCAGGAAGAATTTAGTGAACCCCAAGCCGAATCTTCAGCGAACGATTACAGGAGAACGGATTGATCAGCAATTTAGCTAATCACTTGTCAGTGTGTAGATTGTATTGATACACATTGTAAGAGACGTGTGCAGAGGTAAGCAATAGAGACTGGTTTTAAGGTGAACTAAAATAAGGCTTTTATTGCTGTGTATAATGTCCAATAAAGGATATAGTGAAAAATTGTCCTATTTCTTGCAAGCTTGATTGGTCGGCCGTTGAGAAGTAGACTCAAAATCACAGTTCATAAAGCAAAACAGTCCTCTTCACTGTGTAATGTTACCCTGTATATGTAAGACATAAAGCAGAGAGAAAGGACATTGCGCAGTATTGTTTTACAGCCAATTATATCCTTATTTTCTGAACTCAATGAGTTGCCCACTTACTAGAAGTAGGTAGATCGCATACAGGGGAGAGAAACTGTACCTGGAGCCTTCCTGGTCCCAGGAGCCCTCGGTATGGCACGAACCCCTCGTGGTGTCCTCGGCTTCCGTGGATATAGGAAAGGTCCCCCTCTCAGGAAAGAGGTCTCCTGGGTCTGTCTTAGGATTCCTGCAACTTATTCTCCGGTGAGGGATAAAAGAGGAACAGCGGATTGCGCAATAGTAAAAAAACTTTAATGACGCCTACAACCTAAAACAATAAAATACTCACAAGAGAAGGTGAGTGTAAAATCAATAAAGAAGTGCCCTGCCCAGCACACCCAGCAGCCGTGTTCAGTCTCTGAATGTCCTTCCCGGTATCGTGTGTACCTCGTGTGGTTCACGCGCGGCTTGGATGACGTCACCGTCTCCGTTCTTGACTGGCAGCTGGAGTGTCTAGGGCAGTACCTCTTAGGCACCTCCCAGCCTCTGTCTGTGTTTGATCTTTTTCTTTTTTCTTGTTCCTCCTCTCTTTCCTCGGAGACGTCTGCTCGTGATCTTTTTCTCTCTATCTCCCTGGGTTCTTGCCACTCTCTCCTGCTCTCTTTCCTGGCCTCGTGAAAAGGCTTGTGACCTCTGCGTTGCTCAGCCCACAGCCAGCACCATGTGCAGCTCTCACCAGGTTGCATACAGTCTGTACAGACACTCCAGCTGCCTGTCAAGAACGGAGACGGTGACGTCATCCAAGCCGCGCCGGAAGCACGCGAGGTACACGCGATACCGGGAAGGACATTCAGAGACTGAACGCGGCTGCTGGGTGTGCTGGGCCGGGCACTTCTTTATTGATTTTACACTCACCTTCTCTTGTGAGTATTTTATTGTTTTAGGTAGGCGTCATTAAAGTTTTTTTACTATTGCGCAATCCGCTGTTCCTCTTTTATCCCTCACCGGAGAATAAGTTGCAGGAATCCTAAGACAGACCCAGGAGACCTCTTCCCCTCCCGCCTCGCATGTATTTATCCCTTGCGTCTCACTCTTTCTCCCTCTTTTCCTCACTCACTCCCTCCTGCCCCCCTCTCTTCTCTCACTCGCTCCTACCTTCCGTCAATTACCCAACTCTCTCTCAATCCACCCTACAAATTACCTGTAAAAAAAAAACACTCCCGATGTGTCTGTGGTCCTGTTACGCCGGTGCTGCCCGCAGACCAGACCCGTTCCTTTCACTGAGGTGAGGAACGTATAGAAGCACCCGCAGCAAAGGGAGCGTGTCCGGAGTGTGGTGATTTTGGCGTTGCCAGGCCAGGTGTATTTAGCTAGCAATACTTGCCGGTACCGGTGTAGAAATGCCGTTGTCGTTGCCGTTAGCCAAAGTCTGGGATTGGAGAATTCCGGAAGGTCGTTTGTCCAAGCAGGGGTCTAGAGCCAGAGAGAGATGTCCGCCAAGCCAAGTCGTAACCTGAGTGAATGAGAGAGAAAACGCCAGAGTAGTAATCCAAGTGAAAACTATGTCGAGCAATGAATGATAGGAAGGACTGGCATTATAAAGTGTGGCTGACCAATCAGAAGTGAAGGCAGACCTGGAGGACTGCGTGGAGCCATCCTGGATAGGTTCCCTTAATTGGCAGGCAGGTGAGGACTCTTGTCTTGACAGGAGATCATATTCCTGTGTTGGGGGCGGGTCTTCACTGCCAGAGCAGTGAATAAATTAACTTCGCCCGGCGCGCGCTGTTCAGGCGCGCGCCCGAGCAACATGGCGGGCGCGTGAGGTACTGCTGGAAACCGGGGACGCCGAGGACGACGGGGAACCCCCAGAACCGCCGGAGGTGAGTGGCGCTGGCGAGGGATGCGCGCCACGGCAGCAGGAGGGAATATATCAGCAGAGGAACCAGGGCGCGGACGCCGTGATCCCTGATTCCTCACAGGTCCGTAGGAGGAGTCCCCGAGACTGCTTCAAGGAGCCCCAGGGTTCCATCCATGGAACCCTGGTTGGGAAGAACTGATTTAGAGGAAGACAAACAGAAATCCCAGTGAAACATTAGCCAATTAGATTTTAGATTTATCCCTGGAACAAAATTCTTCAGACTGTGCAGGTATGTTTAAATTATTTGATATACAGTATCCCTGTATACCTTTCCTTTCTCAAAATATCTCTGACCTTTTCTTAAATATATTTCTTGTATCTGGCACCACAGTCTCAATGAGTGGTAAATTCCACATTTTAGCTGCCCTTACTGTAAATACATCCTTTCCTGCTAGAGAAAACTCTTTTCCTCCAACCTTAAGGGATAGCCATGTGACCTTTGTAATTTCTTTGGGATGAACAGTTCATTTGAAAATTCATTGTGTTGACCTTTAATATAATTGTAATTAGTTATCATATCTCCTCTTAGACGCCTCTTTTATAATGTAAATGCATCTAATTTAGCTAGTCTTTCCTCACTCATGTCAGATCTTTCAGCCACTGTATTAATTTGGTGGCTCTTCTCTCCACGTTTTCCAATGACATGTCTTTTTATGAAGTGGTGCACAAAACTGTACTCCATGTGGTCTTAATAAGAATTTATACAGTGGCAACATTATGCTGTTTTCCCTTCCACCCACACCCTATTTTATGCCTGATATCCTAATGGCCTTTGCAGCTACTGCCTGACATTGAGCACAATTGCAGAGATCCCTGCACACGTAGGGGAGGGGTGGCATGACTTCGTTGCTGAGGAGCCTCTCCTCACGGGTCATGTGTGGGGGGTTATAAAGTTTCTTAAGGAAGGAGCGGTTAGTTAACCTTCCTCTTTCATTTTACCTTTTGGAAGAAGTTGGTGTCTGTCCTGGAGCAGCTGGTGAAGGGGCCTCTCATCATGTCAGCCCACGGAAGGAGACAGATCCCCTCAGAAGGTGGTCTTGGAGCAACGGGAATCGACTTGCCTAAAGGACGAACTGATGAAGCATGGCTGGCAGAGATTCCAGAAGAAGCAAACTGCCAAGCACTGGAGTAATTAATGTCACGGATCATGGGCACAGAGGCGTAAAGAGGTGCGGTGTCGGCTGCGGGGGATCAACAGGTGGAGCGGTGAGGAGGTGAGCAGTAGGAGCGGCGACATGGGCCAAGGGCGGAGGTGACACTGGGCCTTGTGATGTTACCAGAAGTGACTTTGGATGGGGCAGAGCAGCGCTGGGCATTCTGGCCATGCGCAACAGTGGAGGCAGGGAGAGGTGTGTGGCAGCATAGCACACAGCATCACAGGCGGCCACTCCAGCCCTCACCTTTAAGGTTGCAATTATACCAAGAGCTGCAGGGCGGCAGCACTATTCTGTGACGTCACCCTGTGCTGCCGCCAAGCAGCATCTTGATAATACTGGGGAAACAGGGCAGAGGAGGCATGGCGAAGGCGTGGCTGTGAGCAGTTCACCCTCATTGGCTGAACCACTCACGTGACGCGACCGTCGCCTGCCAATAACAAATTCCCCAGTCTCCTCTCCAGTGGTCCGCCCTGCAGCTCCAGGCGGCGTGGCCACCACGACAGGTATATTTACTTGGATTGGATTTTGTTTTTGAGCCACGCAGCGTCACGCCATGGAGCCACGCCCAGCGTCACGCCATTTTTCTGTATAAACACGGCCTAAATGTGGCCTGGTAAGTGTCACTTCCGCTCTCCACAGTGGTTGAGCCCCAACTGAGGCAGCGAGGGCCCTCGATGAGGAGCAGTGAGACAACCCAGATGAGCCAGGCTTGGTAGTGTGGCGTTAAGACAGGTAGTGCAATGAGCTGCGCATTGCGGCGATGCAGCGGTTGGTTCCTCAAGCCGTGATTATATCTAAATGTCGCCGGCGGCGTCGCAACATGCAAAGCAGCGCGGCTGAAAAGCAAACTGTATGAATTAAATTAAACCTAACATACCATCACAACGGCCGCGCAGCTCCGAACAGCAAAGCGGCAGACTCCTGAACCGACTTTCCAAATTGTTTTTCCCAGACGACGGCCGCGTCATGTGAGCGGTTCAGCCAATGAGGGAGAACTGATCTCGGCCACGCCTCCGCCACACCTCCTTGTCTCCTCGTCTGCCTCCTCTCCTTGATCAAGATGCCGCTCGGCGGCAGCGTGAAGGTGACTTCACCGGATCGCGCTGCCACTCGCGGTATACGGTATAATCAAGGCCTTAGTCGGGTGTGGTCACGTTGCAGGTGAATCTAAGGGTTAAATAGTGGTAATGGGACTGGCGCGGGTTAAAATAAATCCACTTTTCCTTGCAAAGTAAAAATTCAATTTGTGGATAAATAAGAGGTACTAATAAAAAAAGTAGTGGTACTCTGTTCTCCCCAAGTACATCATACTTCAGCCACTGATTGTACATATAGTTGTTCAGTGGGATTTGGTGTACTGTATATACCTAATGGTATATACTGTATGTATTGGGACTTATATACACGTCCATGGTAGTGGCATTATTTTTTCATCGCAATAGTTAAGAGTTATACAAATTTAAATGTATAGAAATGTTTCAGGTCCGAGCGATTAGACCTATGGCCTCGAGTCTAATTATTAATGTTTGATCTGTGGAAATGCATTTAGTTCTCACTATGAACTCTGTATGGTGTAATTGGATTATTGGTAGTAATTTTCTATGTTGTGAAGGCTTGTCGTGAAATGAAAACATCAGAACATTGCAGTTTGTTAGGGTGAACCGAACCTTTCCCAAAGTACTCAAATTGTTATATGTATATTGCATATATATTTTTGCTATTGTATCCAGTGAAAACTGATTTCATCGGTTTGGGTATGTGTGTTCAAAAGGAAGGAACTCACAGACCCACAGGTCTTCTTAAATAAAGAAGTGGTTTATTTTGTGGTGAAGCTCCACTTATCAGACCTTTTATTACAGTTATTACAGTCAGGGCCGCCAAGAGGGGGGGAGAAAGGGTACTGGCTTCCCGGGCCCCGTGGGTCAGGGGGGCGCCAGTTAATTAAAAATAAACTTTTTTTTATATGTATTGGGGGGGTTGGGGTAATTTTTATATGTATTGGGGTGGGGGGGTTGGGTTAATTTTTATATATTTATTGGGGGGGTTGGGGTAATTTTTATATGTATTGGGGTGGGGGGGCTGGGTTATTTTTTATATGTATTGGGGGGGTTAGGGTAATTTTTATATGTATTGGGGGAGTTGGGTAATTTTTTATGTATTGGGGGGGGTGTTGGGGTAATTTTTATATGTATTGGGGGGTTGTTGTAATTTTTATATGTATTGGATATATATATATATATATATATATATATATATATATATATATATATATATATATATATAGTGACAGAAACCTGGGGATGGTAATAAATTCCATATATAGGGCTCCCAGGATACTGAATAGTTTCTATCCTGTTTAGGCTGGAAAGTGCATCCTCAGAATGCATGCACTTCATCCCACAGTTTGACAAGTGCTGGAACTGAGGGATGAGGGATCCAGACCAGAGTTTGTCTGCTGCCTGATTTCTGTCACCTGTCCTGCTAGTTAGAAATCAGGTATTTAAGGCGGATTTCCTGGTTCCTCTTCCCTCTCCCCAAGAGCCTGGAGGCAGAAAGGCTGCTGGAAGCAGAGAGGTGAAACGCCTCTCCCCAAACAGGTTAAATCATTCTGTTCCTTTTTTCTAAAACTGTAAAGTTCCTTATTTTGTTGTTGGAAGTGGATAAGCCGCTCCAATCCCAGTCAGGGAAAAACCTTAGTTAAGTTATTGCTCAGGTGAGCAGGGTTTCGTTTGCTTATGTATTATTTTGTATTCTGTGTGGCAGTCTCAGTGCCTAGGACTGAATAAACAAGGCAGTAGCCTGTTTAAAGGAACAGCACATTACGCCTCGTCATTTAACCTACCATAAAAGACCATGTTCTAACAGTCCCGGACAGACGGCGGAGCCCCAGGAGTAAGCCGTTTGTCACAATATATATATATATATATATATATGAAATACACAAAAGAAAAAAAAAGTGTCCCACTAAAAGCACTCAAGCAACAATAATAAAGAAAAAATGTTTATTAATGGACATGGAAAACACTAAACAAATATAAATATAAAACAATCCCCAGAGGGTCTCAACAGCTGTGAAAATATCAGGGTAATACTAAGATCCTAAGTAAATATAAAAAACCAGGATCTTACTACTCAGGTGAAAAAAGAGAAATAACCTCCTGAGATATATATAAAGACCGTCCGGTCAAAATAATATTATTTACAACAGCTGTGTGCTGTGAACTATTAACTGCTACAAGTAATAGTTGCCAAAAACAGTACCACCTAGTACCAAAGAAACAAATAAATGACAAAAATTCACCATTTTTAAATTAAGGAATCATTATATATACTTGCAGAAAATAATGAGTCCGTGTTTACGGGCTTCCTCACCATTGGGTTTGGGGGGTCTAAGACAGGCCTGTTCCCGTCGGGCCATCCCAGAGGCCCCAGGTGTTCCGGAATTGTGGCAATTTCTTATGAAGCATTGCCGTTAGTTTGTCCATGGACCTCACCTCCTCTATTCTTCTCAGTACCGTGTTTTTCGCTGGGGCTTTGGTGTTTTTCCAGGCTGCTGCAATTGAGCATCTGGCTGCAGTTAGTATAGCAGTTATTAGTCTACTCATGGGCGGGTCTAGGTCGTCTATTGGCTTGCTCAGCACAAAGGTCAGAGGATCCAGGGGGAGGAGGAGCCCTGTGGTCTGTTGTATGAGCATCTGGATCTTGCTCCAGTATCTCTGGATCTCCAGACATGACCACCAAATGTGGGCCATGTCCCCCTTTTGACTGCATCCCCTCCAGCACAGATCAGGGGTGCCGGGGAAGATCTGGCTCAGTCTAACTGGAGTCAAGTACCACTGGAAAAGTATTTTATATATGTTCTCTTTTATCACTGTGCAAATTGATGTCTTTGTGGCCAGCTCCCAGATGTCCTCCCACTCGTCTATATCGATCTGGACGTTAAGGTCCTCAGACCACTTCTGCATATACTGGTGGATTGGGGGCACTGTTGCCGACTCCATCCCCCTATAGATCTCCGAGATCAGTCCCTTCTGATAGGAGCCTTTGCGATAGATGGTTTCAAACCTGGTTAAAGGGGGGAATTTGGCGCTAGGGGCTAGAGATAGGTGGAAGTGTCTAATCTGCAGGAACTTGAATAAGTGGAGGCCTTGGTGGTGGAATTTATCTCGTAGTTCCTGGAAAGATAGTATCCCTTCACTCTTCAGCAGATCTGCAACTAGGCTTATGCCTAGACCTTGGAATTGGTCGAATTGTTTTTTGGAGCACCCGGGCGGGAAGTGCAGGTTTCCGAACAATACACACTTTTTGGATTATTACTGCGGTGTGCTGTCTTTTGTCATCAGGATCCCCCTGGTTACCACATGTCTATATGCTTCATATGGGACAAGCATCTGCCTTCTAACAAACGTGAGTGCAAATCTCCATACCAAGGACTATATATATATATATATATATATATATATATATATATATATATATATATATATATATATATATATATATATATGTTATATACACACACATTCCCAGTAAGATCTTTTTATCTTACTGGGAATGTGTGTATGTATATATATATATATGTACAGTATACGTATGTATTGGGTAGGTGGGGTTTTTGTATGCATTTGGGGGGGGGAGGGAGGTTGTATATATTTGGGGGTGGAAAGTTTTTTGGTACATATCTTGTGGGGGGAAGTGTGTGTAGGGGGACGGAATGAGTGAGCGTGGGGTAATTGACAGAGGGAGAGGAGAGGGGGTGAGTGAGGAAAAGAGGGAGTGAGAAGCAGGGTGTCACACCTGTATGCCCGCAGACCAAGCTAGATCCCAGTACTGAGGTGGGAACGGTATGATACCACACACCCACAGCAGTGGGAGCAAGCCCGGAGTGTGGTATGGCGTTGCTGGGCCTGTTGAAAGAGTTGTTAGAGTATTCTTGCAACGCTTGGGGAATGTCCGTGAGAATAGACGTGTACATTTGCCAATGTTCAGGGATCCAGAGGGTAGCGTCGTCAGAGGGCAAGCCAGGTCCTAGGAAGCCAGAGGTCAGCAAAGTCGTATGTGTAGCAAGGTTCGAAGGGATACCAGAGAGCAGAGTAATCCAAGGTAAGCAGGGGTCAAAGCCAGGGAAATTCAAAGTAACACAGGAGCAGGTAATCACAGGAGCACAGAGGGAGCACAGCATAGGTCAGGTACACACAGGGAAACAGGAACTATGCAGAGTGAGGAAGAGGTGGACAGACAGGGATTATAAAGGAAGGTGCACCAATGACAGAGAGGGGAGGAGTAGAGAGAGAAGTGGGTCTATTTTGATCTGGTTTAAAACTGATTGGCCGGCAAAGCCGGCCAATTCAGTTGAACAGCAATTCTACTTGTTGCCAAGTAGAACAAAGAAAAACCAGTTAAACAAATATTCAAAAGAAGACCAACAAGTGCACTGTTGAAGTGCACTTAAAGCAGAAGGGTTAACTCTATAGAACCGTTGATGGGGATACCGAGCAGAGCACCCCGTCTAATGCCCACTGGGAGGCAAACTCTGAAACCGTCACAGTAGACTCGGCGTACGAGTACTCTGCCCGAATACGGGAGTGCACCAGCGCCCGGAACATGGCCATGATGTTTGTTGGGACCCCCCCCTCCAAAACCTGCTTCCTGGTTTTACAAATTGCTACCTAAGCCAATGCCAGGAGCAGGTTGACCAGGAGATCCCTAGGCTTATCGTTCCGGGACACTGGGCACCCAAAAATAAAAAGATGAGGGGAGAAGTGTAGCCAGAACTGCAGGAGAAGGCTCTTCAAGAAGGAAAAGAGGGGCTGCAGTCTGGCGCAACTCAAATAAATGTGATATACGGACTCCCGCTCGCCACAAAAGGGACAGGCGGCGGGGGAGTCCGTGAAGTGTGCCAAGTACTCTCCTGTGCTCAGTGCACCGTGGAGGACCCTCCAACTCAAATCCCCGGTGGGACGGGGAACCAAGGATGAATAGAGTTCCCTCCACCAGGGTCTCTCACCCTCGTTCGCAGGAAATACCCGCCTCCAGATAGTATCAGGGCGGGTGACAAGGGCGAGGTAGTGCACTATATGGAGCACTAGAGAATACAGGACTTTCCTCGGCATGCCGCGGAAACATGCCGGGGACATATCCCCCAACCTAATGAGGTTGTGGGAGAGAGGAGCCCGAGGGGGTTGCCGTGGCTTTGGTTCCACGCAAAGATCCGGAGAGCTGAAGTTGATAGGTTGACAAGGCTCTCCGGTCTGCAATACCCCCTCAATGAAGGTGCGTGAGTCGGGGTGGATGGCATCTTTAATCTCCCGGATCAAACGATGAGGGACGCGGGCAGTACGCAGACCCATACGGGGCGCGAGCACCTCTGCCCTAACCCAGTCTCGCCGTCCAAAGTCCAGGAGATCCCCGACTCTGGTCACCTGCGCCAGGATTAGCCGGCGGCAAATAGAGGGTGAATCCAACATCCGAGCCCCCACTGCAGGATTATACAGCAGG
This sequence comes from Ascaphus truei, assembly GCF_040206685.1. Taxonomy (NCBI): domain Eukaryota; kingdom Metazoa; phylum Chordata; class Amphibia; order Anura; family Ascaphidae; genus Ascaphus; species Ascaphus truei. Next base: position 25,785,420 of record NC_134495.1, read on the forward strand.
AGCTCGGCGAGGAAATCAACCCCCACCGCCTGTTCCTTCCTGGTCGCGGAGACCAGTTTCCAAGCCTTAAGTAAGTCCCGGTAGTATGCCGGCAGCTCCGAGAGGTCTCTACCTAAACCTTCGGGCCTGATGATAAACAGTTGCCGGTCATACCTCATATTGCGCAGCTGGCGACAGAAACTGGTTGCCAGCTGGCACCACTGCGGAGACGGATCTGCGAATTTGGAATCTCTGCAGGTATTGGAGGCGGAAAGTGTGTAACTGGGAGCGGACACACTCCACCCTCCTCCAAAGGGAGACACGCAACTCCCGCAGAGACCCAATGCTTCCCCATCCAGAGGAAATCCATCAACCTCCTCTGGATCTTGTTGATAAATTCGGGGGTTGGACACATGTCTATCAGCCGGTGCCATAACTGACTGGCCACCAGCTGATTAATCACCAGGGTTCTTCCCCTAAGGGAAAGCATTTGCGACAGATACACCCATGACCCCAGACGAGCAATGACCCGTTCTTCAAGATCACTGAAGTTTTCTGGGGCCGGGTCCTCCGCAGCAGACAGGTAGACTCCCAGATACTTGAGAGTATCGCTCTCCCATGAGACATTCCGAAACGCGGTGGGCAAGGAGTTCACCTGTAAGGGACCCACCAAAATGCCAGAGCACTTGGACCAGTTGATCCGAGCAGAAGAGGCCGCGGTGTAGACCTCTTGGCATGCTTGTGCCCGCTCTAGATCATCTAGGTCCTGGGCCACGAGGAGCACGTCATCGGCATAAGCCGACAGGACTACCCGCATGTCGGGCTCCCGCAGCACCAGCCCGGTGAGCCTCCTCCTCAGTAGGCAGAGGAAGGGCTCAATGGCCAGCGCGTACAGTTGCCCAGACAGGGGGCACCCTTGATGTACTCCCCGACCAAACACAAAAGGTGCCGTCAGGGACCAATTGATCTTCACCAGACACTCTGCAGAGGCGTACAGCATCTGAAGAAAGCCCACAAATTGTGGGCCGAAGCCAAACGCCTGCAGGGTCTGCATGAGGTAACGGTGATCCACTCTGTCAAACAAAAAAAAGGAAATGTGATGAAAAAAAGCGCTAATGGGAATAATACAGTAAACCCTGCTATGCGGGGGAGCCCTAATTGGTAGGAAGGCAGCCTGGTGGAAAACTGATGGTCCAATCAGATAAGACAGTATAAACAAAAAGAGATACCGGCGCCTACTGAGTCCAAAATAGATGGAAGTCCAGTTGAAATAGTCCCAATCCCAAGATGATCTACAGTCACTAAATCCTTAGGTGCTCCGTTAGGACTTCATGCAGGGGAAGTGGAACATGGAATGAAAGAAGAGAGAAATTTAGTGCAACACAGCTATACAGATTACACAGATATATAAATGCAAACTGGCTGCCACATGGGGACAAGACAACCAGACACAACTAGACAAACAACATTAAAGCAAAGCTAATGATAAAAGTTAATTTATTAATAACTAAAAAATAATAAGATAGGACAAGATGCTGATGTGCCGCTCCGGTGGGTTAAAATCTAGATAACACTCACAGGACGGCAGATGTAAAATTGCATTAGACCAATGTGAGCTGGTAACCACGTGTAGGGGGTTCGCAGGGTATTCTGGATGCCGTGCACTCCTTCCGTTTCTTCTTGCTGGCAATGACCGGAAGTGACGTCTCCGTTGTGCCGAACCGGAAATGATGTCGCCGGATATGACGTCACGAACTGGCAATCTCCAGTGAAGCCTTAGGAAAACGGCAATCCGCACCTCCTTGCCCCTCTCTCGCTCAACCAAGGCACTCAGCGATTGTACTGCTTGTAGTACTATTCAGCAAATATGTCCAAAATAGAAATAAAATAGCCCTACGCGTTTCATGTGTCTAAACACACTTCCTCAGGGGACTATTTCAACTGGACTTCCATCTATTCTGTCAAACGCCTTCTCTTGATCTAGGGATAGGAAGGCGAGTGATAGACCATTCCTCTGTGCGTAGTGCATCAGGTCCCGGACCAGAAAGATGTTATCATGAATACTCCTGCGCGGGACAGTATAGGACTGGTCAGGGTGAATCACCTCTGCCAGCACGGACTTGAACCTCAGCGAAAGCGCTTTAGCTACGATCTTATAGTCCGTGCTGAGCAGTGAGACTGGTCGCCAGTTAGAGATCTGGCGGAGATCTCCCTTCTGCGGCAGCAGAGACAGTATTGCCTGCCGACACGAAAGGGGCATCTCACCGGTCTCCAGGGCTTCGGCTAGGACCTCGGTGAAATCAGGTCCCAGCATCTCCCAGATAAACCGTAAGAACTCCACAGTCAGCCCGTCTAGCCCCAGCGTTTTTCCGCGGGACATGAGATTGAGGGCTTCAAAGAGCTTGGCCAGAGTCAATGGTAACTCAAGCCGCTCCCTTCCATCCTCACCGACCGTGGGAATCAGGCTTAAATTAAAGTGAAACTAGAAGTAAAATAAACAGCCAGGGGTAGGGGAGGAGAGAGGGTCTGAGACTACAGTTTCCAGCCAGCCACAGTGTAGCTTTGCTGGGTTGAATCACTGCAGCCTCTGGGTGAAAAACAAAAACGGTTTTTAAACCTGAAAAAGCACCCAAAACCCTCTAAAAACTCACAGTATACTCACAGTATACTCCCCCACAGATCCACAGCAAAATATAACAAATAAAGCTGATTCCTTACCAAATGCCTGGGAGCTCTTCACACACGCTTCTGAGTGAGAAGCTGGAGATAGGTCAGGGAGAGAAGAGGAGGAGTGCAGACAAAAAAACGGGCGCTTACCTTAGGATATTAGTACAGGGTAGAGAATAAAGTAAAATACTTATCCCAAAACCAATGATGTAGTCTTTCACAGTGGGATCCGTAACTTGCGATGAGTTCCTCTGCTCGACCCCAGAGAGGGGTATCCAAACCCTCAGGGTATAGGAGAACGAAGAGAAAAAAAAGGGGGAGCAAAGGATTAGAGGAGATTGACCTACATTAACAGTACTAAGATGACTTCCCTGCGTGGTTTGGGGAACAGCCGGGGAAGGGCCCACCTGGATGTATGTTTCCACAGGGGTCACCGGTCGAACCTTCAAATGCTAAGGGGTTTTCAGGCGAACCCTTTCTTCCTTTCCTTCCGTTTCGTCTTTCACCAAAGTGGTCGGGGCGGGCTGAGCAAAGTTCCAGTTTCCTGCTGTGTTCATGCAACGCGTTTATGCTTATTGTCTCTCACGTTACCAGGCCCGGCTCACGTACCTCGACTATCCTTTTCTTCAGCCCGCCCCGACCACTTTGGTGAAAGACGAAATGGAAGGAAAGGAAGAAAGGGTTCGCCTGAAAACCCCTGAGCATTTGAAGGTTCGACCGGTGACCCCTGTGGAAACATACATCCAGGTGGGCCCTTCCCCGGCTGTTCCCCAAACCACGCAGGGATTAATAGGCTGGCGATCCACAGTCCCGGGGCTGCAACTGGACCGCTATGGTACATCGAAATACCTCAAGGGCGACTTTTGCAAGAAGATGAACTGGCCTGCAGAAGGTGTTAGTTAACTTCTCATTGGAGGCCTCCGTAGCAATTGGAAGCACAGCCGCGTCAGAAGTTCCCATCACTTCTGAATCCGGACACGGAAGACAGCGTAGCTGGAAGGTGACCTGCAGCCACGCCGATAGGAGTGCCACGGGGTGTTTTAAACATCATTTTGTGAGTTTTTTTCTGTTTATATGTTTAATAAAACTTTCATTTTGACTGAAGACTGTCACTGACGCCCTGCTATCATTTCACCCCACACATCCTCGTTTCCTGAATCAGGGAGGGGGGGAGGATTGGAACGTGTGCGGGAAGGGGAACCGCCAGCCAATACTCTGCCCGCCAGCAGCTGATTACACGTTGCCACGGGAAGCACCACGGACGGGTCCATCAGAGGCAACCCCATATGATTCTCTCCCAGGATTGAGCTTACACATGGCCGTGTAAGTAATTTATGAGTATTATTCTAACCCCCCCCCCCCCTCCATTTCCATCTGAACATTATCAGTCTTTTGGGCTAAGAAGTAGCTACCAGAAGCAAGATACCTTTACACATATGTGCTCACACAGGGCCGTGTGAGTATTTGACTACAAACTACTGTCATTTCATCACCACACCTTTATTAAACAGCTAGATATGCTATGAAGTCATCTTAGTACTGTTAATGTAAGAGAAGAGGAGGAGACAGAAGGGGCAGTCAGGGGAATGGCCTGTACAGCTTGGGAGGCGGAGACAGGGGGAACCTGATAAGAAGCGTCTGTGCGCGCGCCCCCTGTAAGCTGGGGATGCGCTTGCACAGGCTGCAACACAGGCGCGGCCCGCACGGAGCAGGGGAAGACCGCAGGAGGGGGACAGAGCCAAGAGGAGGGGAACACACGCGAGGCCTGTGCCCGTGCGATGGCCAGCAAAGGCAGGGAGGAGCATGCACACGCGTCCTCCGTGGGCTGAGGGGGTGCACGTACCTGACGCGTCACCAGGCGCGCAAACGACACACCATGGGCTCCACGCAAGGAGGAGGCAACGGGACGGATGGCCCCACAGGGGAAGGTAAAGGAGCTACCGTGGGGGAGAGGGAGCGGGGAGGATCAAGGCAAGGGTTAAGGGAGCGCGTGGGTATGCGGGATCTGCGGGGAACGCGCTGTGGCAAGAGGAGAGAGGTAGAAGGTGAAGGAGAGGAGTGGGAAGAAAGTAGAAAGGGTGACAGGAGATGGGAGAGAGGGACAAGGAGAGGAAGGAATCTCCTGAGTCGTCACACAGGGGAGAGAAATACATGCGAGGCGGGAGAGTTAGATGGGGTGAGACGGAAGGGAGAGAAATACATGGGATGGGGGGGAAAGAGAGGGTCTCGTGAGCTGTGAAATGGGGGGTGGGGGGGGCGGGCAATACTGCCGACACGGGGGGGTTGGGCCCTGCTCAAAATGTTTGTCCCGGGGCCCCACGATTTCTGTTGGCGGTCCTGATTACAGTGTGTGTGTGTGTGTGTGTGTGTGTGTGTATTTTCTCTAAATAAAAATACCACTGTCAGACAGACAGGTCTGCAACCTTGTCTTACCCCAATTTCGCTTAGCAAACTGTGCTTCCACTGCAGCCAGGGATTCTGGGTAATGACATGCAAATGAACACAGAATTTGTAACGCTTTACTTCTTATGCCTTCCGTATTACACAGCATTTCTACACAGGCTGGGTTAGAGCCAATAAAACCTATTTTCTCTAACAAATGTTTTGATGAATTTAGTAAAGGACTTTAATTACTGTATAAGTGTTAAGCACTAATATTCTGTATATATAAACACACACACACACACGTAAACGTTCAATTAAAGTATATCCTGGGAGATATAGTGATCACAAGGAGTGTAAACGGCCCAGGCAGATACTGAACCCAAAAACGTATTCAAGACCAGCCTTAACCTCATTCCTCTTCCGTGATACCATGATTTTATCTCTGCCAGCATCCCTTCTCCATGTGTCCCTTTTATACTTTGTATAGAAAGCAGTGGACCAGGAGATTACAGGAAGTGAATACTCTGGTCTCCTGCAGGAATACTTGGCAACCAATAGAAAAGGTGACCTGTCCAAGGTGACATAGAGCATGTCTTATACAAATGTCCTGCACAGCAATAGCAATATAAAAGTTTAACATAAAACCCTTTTTATTTTTGAATGTGTGTGTATATATATATATATATATATATATATATATATATATATATATAAATAAAACACACACACACACACACACACACACACATTTGAACCTTTCCCTTCCCCTCTCAGCGTAAATGTTTTTGGGATGGTAGCTCTTCAGAGGTTTTTGTTTCCTGCTCTCGCTTCCTGACCTGCAGGCAGCGTAGGCGGCAGCTGATTTATTAATTCCCTTTCAGCGAGGAGTAGGCATTGTGGAACAGCTCCACTGTGCATCAACTGAGCGGCAAGTCACAGCTGAGCCAAATCCTTTTAGAATGGTACATAGGCTGAAAACAGACATATGTCCATCGAGTTCACGCTGTTAAATTTAGGCTGTACTGTATACTGTATACATTTCAGAATCCATAACGTTAAAGCCAGCCTATACAAAAAGTCACATACACACTATATATATATATATACTTTCTATACTCTAATATACATATGTGTTTATATTAGAGTATAGAAAGGGGCAACTTACTGTTACATATAGCTATTGTCTTGGTGTGTTGGATAGATGTGTGTGTGTGTATATGTATGTATGTGTGTGTGTGTGTGTGTGTGTGTGTGTGTGTGTGTGTGACATGGTAAGTCCATTCTACCTGTCTTTCCCACTGTTACGTAAGCCCCTAGTAAGTTCAGGGCAGTAACAGGTTAATTCTGTGGATAATTTCACAAAGTATGTTCAGATAGCACAAGTCGTCGGTAATATCTGGAAAAAAGAAAGCACAAAATAGTGCAATCCTGTATAAACACTGACTGGTGGGGGTGTAGGGCACTGGATAGGTGAAAGCTCTTCAAGGACGCACACTTTCTGAAGAAACTACAGGTGTCGTACACCCAGAGCAGGGTTAGGAGATATCCCAATGCAGTCAAACCAGTGTGGAGCCTCAGATGTGAAATGGTTAACAGCTTCACAGGTAGTCTCACATATGCCCCACAAGAAAGGAGAAAAGAACAGGATGGTGTGGGAAAATAACATATATTTGGTAAGAACATGCAATGGGTAGGTAATGCCAACTCGCATGCTAACCCTCATCAAGGGTGGTGTACGATGAGGCTGCTGGCTAAGTGTCCCGGCAATTGCAGCCGAGCTTCTGGCGCGCACCGGTCCTCTCTGACATCAGCACACGCCGGAAGTAAGCTGTGCTGAGCTTCCGGCGTGCACCGCCATGAGAGGTAAGCCCGGTGACGCGCTGACGTCAGAAGCGTGGAGGGAGGCCTGCAGCTGGGGAGACCCGGGGTCCGGCGGCAACGAGAGGTCGGGCTAACTGCTTTGTCCGGCTGCCGGGCGACACTTGTCCCGGCTGCCCCCCCCTGTCGGTTGCCCTGTGTATATTTTACTATTGGGTACATGCATTCGCTATAATTTTGCTATTTACTGATGGAGGAGTGCTTACTGAATATTGTGTTATATACACACACAGACTACACATAATTTATATATACATATACACAAGGAAGAAGGTTCACTCCGAAGATGAAAAGAAGGCAGAGAAAAGAGACCCCACTTTCGTGTAATCGCAAGTCTGAAAAGTATGTTTATCAGTGTGTAAAGCTAAGGACCAGGAAACTGATAGTATATCAGACAGTAAGTGGTGCAACGGTAGATGTTGCAGCTTCAGAGTGAAGTCCCAGACACAGTGGTAATGTGATACCAGAAATGCATGTGTAATAACTAAAATATCAACCTTTTTCATGGGTCCAAAGGACTAAATAAAATGATTAGGGACAACAGCAAATACACTCGTCTAGTCTCCTTCTACAGAGTGACCCTCTGGCTCAGAAACATCTTCCTTGTCTTACATTACCACCCCTGGTGCACCCATACTGTACGTCTGGTACTGAAGGCTGAGCGGCTGTCTCCCCCTCTCTCTGTAATACACACACCACACACAAGTATATATAACCGTGTTGTATAGTCAGTAGATTCTCTATCCGGCATAAAATCAAGGGACCGAGATAGCAAAGTGAGATTTTGAAAGCCTTGCTCCTAATTTTCAACTTCTGTTGACGTTGCACTAAGTTAAGAGCAATTTGCACCTTCTCGATCATTGTATAATTTAAAGTGTGTTTATGAGCAATGCAAAAGTAGGCTAAAACAGCAATGTGAGAAAACCACGGTGACAAGCATCACAGAAAGGAGAGTGTCATATCTATTGCTCAACTCTGCATATTATATATATATATATATATATTTTTTTTTTTTTAAAGTTTCACTAGTGCAGTGAAATCTTTTCTCTTGTTATGCATATGTAACGGGTTTCCCCCCCCCCCAATCGCAGATTAAACTGTGTGGGTGCAGGAACATACAAGGTTACTCAGGTGTGGTGCGTTACCTGTTGGCTCACAGGAGGGCTGAGCTTCCGCCACGGGGAACCTGGGGTAATTATACTAGGGGTGATCACTTACAACATCTTCTCGGTACAGCGCCTCCACCTGCGATGGCTCCCACCAGAGGGGGAGTGGTTCCTCGCAGGACAATACAATAATAATCACATACACAGTGGGGTATAATAACTAATGACTTTACTAACATGCATGGAGAATATCATCACATCAATCATAACCTGTGTCCCTCTCACGAGGAGACACTAACAGTGACGTCTCGCAGGACGATTCCCCAACACTAGGTGATCCCACCCAGTGTCCCAAGAACCCCACCCAATGTCCCGTACTCCTACAGAGATAGTCACTGGGTGACTGCGCAGTCACTAAAACCTCTAGGCCTGTTGGTGCACATGTGATGACATAATACCTGCCGAGCACTCCGGTGCTCGGGTCAGCAACAAGCTTCTAAAAGGATCAGACGAGCGATGCCTCCTTCTGATCCTCCACTGCACTCCTTGAAACGTGGACTGCTCGAGCGGTTCCACTCCGGAACAGTCTCTGTGGACCCCAACGTGGGTCCGAACTGCTTCACAGGAACCGCAGCATCCGCTGAGTCCCTAACTAACACTTGGCACTAGCGTGACAGGAACCCTAACCTAGGGCTTGTCCCTGTAGTACCACAACGGGGGTGAGAACCTATCGGGGACCTAAGGGGTTAATAGCCTACTCCGCTCCCCTAACTGTCCCCGGTCCTACTCTACCCCTGCAACTAGCCTTCGCAGTCCTAACTAACTACGTCTAGTCATCCCAGCACTTGCAGTAGCACGCTGCAACCTACTGGGTGTGTACAGCCAATCGTGCTGCACAATACTGTGTCTGCCTATCAGACCTCACGCACTGACAGCCGTGACCCTGACAAGACAGCACACTAACGCACTAAGGGCAGCGTCCCTATCTTGGGCCTCCCTCAGCACTTACCCACTCTACCTAGTGGGGGGGTTGGAGCCTACCTGGGGTGTGGGTACCTATGGGGTTGCAGGAGCTGCTCTCACTCCCCGCACCCTTCCTTCCCTCACAGCTCCCTAGCTCCAACTGACACCTATCAGCGCCTACAGCAACGCACTGCGAATAAACACTCAGCCCACTTGTCCCTATCTTCCCTTCTGTTCCCCAGTTCCAACTAAGGTAAGTGACAGGGTCCCTATCCTGAGGGCTGTCCCTGGCAACACTCACTCTACTGGGGGACTCAGGGCTATCTTGGGCCTTGGGGGCTGCTGGCCTAGTACAGGGAGTCCCTGACTCCTGTACCCTACCTCCTTCCCTTGGCTGCTCCGGTCTCTGACTGCCTAATGTGCTGCAAGCCCGCGAATTGTATCTCTTTGCCTCTGCAGAGTTCCTAAGCCCTATTGGCTCCCTGGTGTCACATGGGGTACGCAGAGGCTCATGGGATCTGTAGTCCCTCTCTAGAGCCTTTCCTAACTGGCTACAGCTTCGCGGGCTTTCTCTTCCCTCTCCTGCAACTGCGCAAGCTTTATGGGGCAGCCTCAACATCTCCCTGCCTTTCCCTGCTCTCGCGCGAGCTATCTGGGGGCCTTTCGTGCTAACACTACCACTGCGCATGCGCGAACCGGCGCCCTGCTCTATGAGCCGCCAGGGCCGTGGCAACGCGATCGCGGCCTTAGCGACGGCCCGATCGCGTCCCCGGCAACTGGCCTGCACTAGGGGGCAACGCGCTACTCCCCGCTCCAGCCCTACACTTGCGCGACCCCTGCGCATGCGCGAGCTAACTCGCAATGGCGGCACCCTCTCCGCCCAGCTCCGAGAGCGCCGGGATCTCCGTGACGCGCGTGCGGCCCTGGCAACCAGCCGCACGCGTCCCCAGCAACTCCCGAGCCGGGACCTGACCGCCCTCACCCCTGCACTCGCCGGACGGAGCCGCCCTTGGGCACGGCGGCCCCCGCGATCGGCAGCGAGGTGAGGGGGGCACTGACAGGCTGGGGAGACCTGGCTATACACTCCCCCTGGTGAAAAATCCAACGTCCCCGCTTGGGGAACGACATAACCTGGTACACAGTTATACAATAAAAAATTGCATGTCATAATTGGTACACTTAGCAGGTCGACTTTACACCTCAGCCTACATGGTACATCACATCCAGTAATACCCGAGACGGGCTGAGACCATGTGTGGGGTGCCCGGAACTGAACATGTGGGGGTACCTCACTTTTGCGTCCGTGAGCCTCCCCCAGAAAAATTTCTTGGAGAGCACACTCTAGAGTGACAGTTACTGGCTCTTCGCTACTTCCTTCCCCTGGTGGAAGGAGTAGCACAGTGTCTCTGAAGCAGACCTTTACCCGGTCATCCGTGGCAGGGATGCGGTAGACCAGGAGGCCAGGACCTTTCCCGCGGTCCACTACCTGAGGAATGGGGCGCTCCTTTTTGGGCTTGAAGGAGGCCAGTCTCCCTGGATCTCCCTTTACACAGTCCTTGTCCCTATAGTTTTGCGAGGCTTCCACTGAGAAGCGAGCACTGGACAATGTCTCGGTTTCACCTGGCAGGGGGGAAAAGTAGACACCTTACCCCTGCGGTGATTCACGGTGGCCAACAGGTCCTCGGGGACGCTGTCAGTTCCCACCTTGGTGGTATCGGGACCTGCCCCCGGCACTTCTGGGGCAGTCCACTTACGCGCTGAAAACTCGGGAGCGTTGGATCCCAGTCCTGGGACCACTTGCGTCGGATCACACGGGCTCACACTCAGATCAGGAGCCGGTGGGGAATAAGGAGGTTCCTCACCATCTGGAACACGATCAGGCAGGTACTGGTCCACTCGTACCACTGGACAGCTACCTTCTAAGGGAGACACCTCCGCCAGGACGCAATGCCGAGGGGAGCCCTTCGCCCGGGTGACCAGACTTAAGGAGCCATCGTGCTCCGCGGTCACCTGGAGGCTCACCCCCAACACCCCTGGGGCAGTCAACTCACCCTGGTCTTCGTTCGGTACTGGTCCCCATTCTAGGACCGATGGTACCATTGTAGTAGGCCGGACTGGCCGTTGTAAGGTACACAAGCTCCTATCAGGATCTGTATCCGCCGAAATAGTTGGTTCGGTGACTTCACTGGAGTGGTCCGCCGGCAGGCGCATCACCACGAGCGGTTGGCCACTGAAATCACTAAGAGAGGATGGGAGTAGAGACACCTTACCCTGTGGTTCCGGACTCTGTGGTTCAGACAGGCCGCTCTCTCCACTAAGTAACCTCTCCATCTTTTTCCTCTCTTCCTCTTTCTTTATCCGGGCCTGTGAAACACCTCTTCTACGAGTCTTCCATCGCGCTAGGTCAGCCTGCCACGTATCTTGAAAATGTTGGGGTTCTAGAGCAGAGTCTAGGACTGGGGTTATAACACGTGGTGCCTCCGAAACTTCTGTGGCTGAGGTAGAGAGGTTAACTGCCTCTTCATCGCTGGGTTCGGTCACATGGTTCTGGACACACGGGTCCACTGAGGCCTCTGGAATTAGGACAGTGATTAGCAATGTCACTCACTTTTGCAGAGGGGTCAGGCTTCCTCGCTACTTCCTCTGTGGGTTCTGTAGACTGGGGTACAATAGACTTCAATAACCGCACACCGCAGCATTCACAGTAGGACCACCATGTCAATGCCTCTCTAGAACAGCCGCACGTGGGGCAAAAACACTGTATGCCCATTTCTCCTTCCACCTCGACGGTCCTGAAGTCGAAGGGTTCTTGAGCCACGTTGGCTCCCTGAGCGTGGGCTTCTTGCAGGCAGGAGCATATGAAGAGAATATACTCCTGGCGCGCGCCAGGCCACATACACATTGGGGTGTACTCCCTTACAGTCTGTCTCATCATCATTATCAGAAAACCCAGAGTCTATTTCATTTATGTCGGCCACAGTGCCCTTTTCCTCGGGCTGTCCCGTAGCCGCCAACGGCACGGGTTGCAGAGTCGGTATCCTGCAGCAGCCACATATGCGTCCCCAGGCCAATTTACAAAAGGAGCAGTCACCGTTGTTACAGAAACATTCCCGGCACCCATCCTCGTTTGCGTCTTCCAGCAGCCCTTCTATCAGGCACGTCAAAACCGCAAAGTTCATACTACCCGACGGACTCAATGATCTTATCATACACGGACACAACAAAAAGGATACGGCCCCGGCCTTAGTCTGCCAGAGTCCATATGACGGCGAGCAATTTTCTTTGCACCCAGTACTTTCTTTAATGGAGACAGCAGTTACGGGTGAAGGCTCACGGTGCTTGCTCCCCCTGGTGGAATCTGAAGGAGGGGCAGCACACTCTTTCATGGAGTGACTCTGGCTCTGCATGGAGTTATTCAGTTGGCGGGGGCGGGGCTTAGGGTTTCCCGCCAAGTCCGGACAGTTTGCAACATTTTCCCGCACGGGCGGGAAATCAGCACGCGGCTTCTTCATGGTGAACAAAAATAGCACAATTTAGAAAAAAAATGGAACAGGGCACCCCAGGTCTGATCTCAGCAGCGCCTCCAAATGTAACGGGTTTCACCCCCCCCAATCGCAGATTAAACTGTGTGGGTGCAGGAACATACAAGGTTACTCAGGTGTGGTGCGTTACCTGTTGGCTCACAGGAGGGCTGAGCTTCCGCCACGGGGAACCTGGGGTAATTATACTAGGGGTGATCACTTACAACATCTTCTCGGTACAGCGCCTCCACCTGCGATGGCTCCCACCAGAGGGGGAGTGGTTCCTCGCAGGACAATACAATAATAATCACATACACAGTGGGGTATAATAACTAATGACTTTACTAACATGCATGGAGAATATCATCACATCAATCATAACCTGTGTCCCTCTCACGAGGAGACACTAACAGTGACGTCTCGCAGGACGATTCCCCAACACTAGGTGATCCCACCCAGTGTCCCAAGAACCCCACCCAATGTCCCGTACTCCTACAGATATAGTCACTGGGTGACTGCGCAGTCACTAAAACCTCTAGGCCTGTTGGTGCACATGTGATGACATAATACCTGCCGAGCACTCCGGTGCTCGGGTCAGCAACAAGCTTCTAAAAGGATCAGACAAGCGATGCCTCCTTCTGATCCTCCACTGCACTCCTTGAAACGTGGACCGCTCGAGCGGTTCCACTCCGGAACAGTCTCTGTGGACCCCAACGTGGGTCCGAACTGCTTCACAGGAACCGCAGCATCCGCTGAGTCCCTAACTAACACTTGGCACTAGCGTGACAGGAACCCTAACCTAGGGCCTGTCCCTGTAGTACCACAACGGGGGTGAGAACCTATCGGGGACCTAAGGGGTTAATAGCCTACTCCGCTCCCCTAACTGTCCCCGGTCCTACTCTACCCCTGCAACTAGCCTTCGCAGTCCTAACTAACTACGTCTAGTCATCCCAGCACTTGCAGTAGCACGCTGCAACCTACTGGGTGTGTACAGCCAATCGTGCTGCACAATACTGTGTCTGCCTGTCAGACCTCACGCACTTACAGCCGTGACCCTGACAAGACAGCACACTAACGCACTAAGGGCAGCGTCCCTATCTTGGGCCTCCCTCAACACTTACCCACTCTACCTAGTGGGGGGGTTGGAGCCTACCTGGGGTGTGGGTACCTATGGGGTTGCAGGAGCTGCTCTCACTCCCCGCACCCTTCCTTCCCTCACAGCTCCCTAGCTCCAACTGACACCTATCAGCGCCTACAGCAACGCACTGCGAATAAACACTCAGCCCACTTGTCCCTATCTTCCCTTCTGTTCCCCAGTTCCAACTAAGGTAAGTGACAGGGTCCCTATCCTGAGGGCTGTCCCTGGCAACACTCACTCTACTGGGGGACTCAGGGCTATCTTGGGCCTTGGGGGCTGCTGGCCTAGTACAGGGAGTCCCTGACTCCTGTACCATACCTCCTTCCCTTGGCTGCTCCGGTCTCTGACTGCCTAACGTGCTGCAAGCCCGCGAATTGTATCTCTTTGCCTCTGCAGAGTTCCTAAGCCCTATTGGCTCCCTGGTGTCACATGGGGTACGCAGAGGCTCATGGGATCTGTAGTCCCTCTCTAGAGCCTTTCCTAACTGGCTACAGCTTCGCGGGCTTTCTCTTCCCTTTCCTGCGCCTGCGCAAGCTTTATGGGGCAGCCTCAACATCTCCCTGCCTTTCCCTGCTCTCGCGCGAGCTATCTGGGGGCCTTTCGCGCTAACGCTACCACTGCGCATGCGCGAACCGGCGCCCTGCTCTATGAGCCGCCAGGGCCGTGGCAACGCGATCGCGGCCTTAGCGACGGCCCGATCGCGTCCCCGGCAACTGGCCTGCACTAGGGGGCAACGCGCTACTCCCCGCTCCAGCCCTACACTTGCGTGACCCCTGCGCATGCGCGAGCTAACTCGCAATGGCGGCACCCTCTCCGCCCGGCTCCGAGAGCGCCGGGATCCCGTGACGCGCGTGCGGCCCTGGCAACCAGCCGCACGCGTCCCCAGCAACTCCCGAGCCGGGACCTGACCGCCCTCACCCCTGCACTCGCCGGACGGAGCCGCCCTTGGGCACGGCGGCCCCCGCGATTGGCAGCGAGGTGAGGGGGGCACTGACAGGCTGGGGAGACCTGGCTACACATATATTTATTTATATATATATATATTAGTATTATAGTCTACAAATCTTTCATTATGTTGTACCAGATAAAAGATTACTTGAACTATTCTACATTTCTCTATATGCCATTTTGAACTTCTAGCATATAAATGTACAGTATATGAACCGTTTTCTTTGTATGGATGTTTATGTTCTGTGCAACATACAGTGCTTAATAAAGTGCGATAACTACTATCGCACAGTAATGGCAATTCATTTGAACAGTCATAGATTCAAAAATAAGAGAGTATCTGCAGCACCCAAACAGCTGTGTCAGTAATGGTGGTCAAACACAAAGCAATTTAATGTGAAGAGAGCAAACAAGTCTCATAAACAGAGCATATTACACAGGGCACTGTCAGGATGCAGCTACCCAGACATATACTCCCATAGGAGGAAGGGGGACAAGGAAGACAAACACACTGATCTACACACTACAAATATCAGAAAAAAGTGCAAAAAATGGTGCTCCTTTTGGCCCGTTTCCACATAAGAGTGGTACTTCCCTTCAGGAGGAAAAAAGGAGTCCTGTAGCTCTCCAATGCAACCGGTGAATACTTCGTTTGAAGGTGATGTAGAAAAGATCTAAAGATCATCTTATCTGCTGCCCTGCAACTCATCACCAAACCATCCGGCATGCAAGAGGAGTGTGTGTAACATCACATCACCCCACCTTCCAGCATGCAAGGAGTGTGTGTAACATCACATCACCCCACCTTCCAGCATGCAAGAGGAGTGTGTGTAATATCACATCACCATCCAGCATGCAAGAGGAGTGTGTGTAACATCACATCACCCCACCTTCCAGCATGCAAGAGGAGTGTGTGTAATATCACCCCACCATCCAGCATGCAAGAGGAGTGTGTGTAACATCACATCACCCCACCGTCCAGCATGCAAGAGGAGAGTGTGTAACATCACATCACCCCACCATCCAGCATGCAAGGAGTGTGTGTAACATCACATCACCATCCAGCATGCAAGAGGAGTGTGTGTAACATCACATCACCCCACCTTCCAGCATGCAAGAGGAGTGTGTGTAACATCACCCCACCATCCAGCATGCAAGAGGAGTGTGTAACATCACATCACCCCACCTTCCAGCATGCAAGAGGAGAGTATGTAACATCACATCACCCCACCATCCAGCATGCAAGAGGAGTGTGTGTAACATCACATCACCCCACCATCCGGCATGCAAGAGGAGTGTGTGTAACATCACATCACCCCACCATCCAGCATGCAAGAGGAGTGTGTGTAACATCACATCACCCCACCATCCAACATGCAAGAGGAGTGTGTGTAACATCACATCACCCCACCATCCAGCATGCAAGACAAGATGGTAACATCACATCACCCCACCATCCAGCATGCAAGAGGAGTGTGTGTAACATCACATCACCATCCAGCATGCAAGAGGAGTGTGTGTAACATCACATCACCCCACCATCCAGCAGGCAAGATGAGTGTGTGTAACATCACAGCACCCCACCGTCCAGCATGCAAGAGGAGTGTGTGTAACATCACATCACCCCACCATCCAGCATGCAAGAGGAGTGTGTGTAACATCACATCACCCCACCATCCAGCATGCAAGAGGAGTGAGTAACATCACATCACCCCACCATCCAGCATGCAAGAGGAGTGTGTGTAACATCACATCACCCCACCATCCAGCATGCAAGAGGAGTGAGTAACATCACATCACCCCACCATCCAGCATGCAAGAGGAGTGTGTGTAACATCACATCACCCCACCATCCAGCATGCAAGAGGAGTGTGTGTAACATCACATCACCATCCAGCATGCAAGAGGAGTGTGTGTAACATCATATCACCCCACCATCCAGCATGCAAGAGGAGTGAGTAACATCACATCACCCCACCATCCAGCATGTAAGAGGAGTGTGTGTAACATCACATCACCCCACCATCCAGCATGCAAGAGGAGTGTGTGTAACATCACATCACCCCACCATCCAGCAGGCAAGATGAGTGTGTGTAACATCACAGCACCCCACCGTCCAGCATGCAAGAGGAGTGTGTGTAACATCACATCACCCCACCATCCAGCATGCAAGAGGAGTGTGTGTAACATCACATCACCCCACCATCCAGCATGCAAGAGGAGTGAGTAACATCACATCACCCCACCATCCAGCATGCAAGAGGAGTGTGTGTAATATCACATCACCCCACCATCCAGCATGCAAGAGGAGTGAATAACATCACATCACCCCGCCATCCAGCATGCAAGAGGAATGTGTGTAACATCACATCACCCCACCATCCAGCATGCAAGAGGAGTGAGTAACATCACATCACCCCACCATCCAGCATGCAAGAGGAGTGTGTGTAACATCACATCACCCACCGATCCAGCATGCAAGAGGAGCAAGAGGAGTGTGTGTAACATCATATCACCCCACCATCCAGCATGCAAGAGGAGTGAGTAACATCACATCACCCCACCATCCAGCATGTAAGAGGAGTGTGTGTAACATCACATCACCCCACCATCCAGCATGCAAGAGGAGTGTGTGTAACATCACATCACCCCACCATCCAGCATGCAAGAGGAGTGAGTAACATCACATCACCCCACCATCCAGCATGCAAGAGGAGTGTGTGTAACATCACATCACCCCACCATCCAGCATGCAAGAGGAGTGTGTGTAACATCACATCATCCCACCATCCAGCATGCAAGAGCAGTGAGTAACATCACATCACCCCACCATCCAGCATGCAAGAGGAGTGTGTGTAACATCACATCACCATCCAGCATGCAAGAGGAGTGTGTGTAACATCACATCACCCCACCATCCAACATGCAAGAGGAGTGTGTGTAACATCACATCACCCCACCATCCAGCATGCAAGACAAGTGAGTAACATCACATCACCCCACCATCCAGCATGCAAGAGGAGTGTATGTAACATCACATCACCATCCAGCATGCAAGAGGAGTGTGTGTAACATCACATCACCCCACCATCCAGCATGCAAGAGGAGTGTGTGTAACATCACATCACCCCACCATCCAGCATGCAAGAGGAGTGAGTAACATCACATCACCCCACCATCCAGCATGCAAGAGGAGTGTGTGTAACATCACATCACCCCACCATCCAGCATGCAAGAGGAGAGTGTGTAACATCACATCACCCCACCATCCAGCATGCAAGAGGAGTGTGTGTAACATCACATCACCCCACCATCCAGCATGCAAGAGGAGTGTGTGTATCATCACATCACCCCACCATCCAGCAAGCAAGAGGAGTGAGTAACATCACATCACCCCACCATCCAGCATGCAAGAGGAGAGTGTGTAACATCACATCACCCCACCATCCAGCATGCAAGAGGAGTGTGTGTAACATCACATCACCCCACGATCCAGCATGCAAGAGGAGCAAGAGGAGTGTGTGTAACATCATATCACCCCACCATCCAGCATGCAAGAGGAGTGAGTAACATCACATCACCCCACCATCCAGCATGTAAGAGGAGTGTGTGTAACATCACATCACCCCACCATCCAGCATGCAAGAGGAGTGTGTGTAACATCACATCACCCCACCATCCAGCATGCAAGAGGAGTGAGTAACATCACATCACCCCACCATCCAGCATGCAAGAGCAGTGAGTAACATCACATCACCCCACCATCCAGCATGCAAGAGGAGTGTGTGTAACATCACATCACCATCCAGCATGCAAGAGGAGTGTGTGTAACATCACATCACCCCACCATCCAGCAGGCAAGATGAGTGTGTGTAACATCACAGCACCCCACCGTCCAGCATGCAAGAGGAGTGTGTGTAACATCACATCACCCCACCATCCAGCATGCAAGAGGAGTGTGTGTAACATCACATCACCCCACCATCCAGCATGCAAGAGGAGTGAGTAACATCACATCACCCCACCATCCAGCATGCAAGAGGAGTGTGTGTAACATCACATCACCCCACCATCCAGCATGCAAGAGGAGTGAGTAACATCACATCACCCCGCCATCCAGCATGAAAGAGGAGTGTGTGTAACATCACATCACCCCACCATCCAGCATGCAAGAGGAGTGAGTAACATCACATCACCCCACCATCCAGCATGCAAGAGGAGTGTGTGTAACATCACATCACCCCACCATCCAGCATGCAAGAGGAGTGTGTGTAACATCACATCACCCCACCATCCAGCATGCAAGAGGAGTGAGTAACATCACATCACCCCACCATCCAGCATGCAAGACGAGTGTGAGTAACATCACATCACCCCACCATCCAGCATGCAAG
This sequence comes from Ascaphus truei, assembly GCF_040206685.1. Classification (NCBI taxonomy): domain Eukaryota; kingdom Metazoa; phylum Chordata; class Amphibia; order Anura; family Ascaphidae; genus Ascaphus; species Ascaphus truei. The sequence continues at coordinate 25,804,399 of NC_134495.1, forward strand.
AGGAGTGAGTAACATCACATCACCCCGCCATCCAGCATGCAAGAGGAATGTGTGTAACATCACATCACCCCACCATCCAGCATGCAAGAGGAGTGAGTAACATCACATCACCCCACCATCCAGCATGCAAGAGGAGAGTGTGTAACATCACATCACCCCACCATCCAGCATGCAAGAGGAGTGTGTGTAACATCACATCACCCCACGATCCAGCATGCAAGAGGAGCAAGAGGAGTGTGTGTAACATCATATCACCCCACCATCCAGCATGCAAGAGGAGTGAGTAACATCACATCACCCCAACATCCAGCATGTAAGAGGAGTGTGTGTAACATCACATCACCCCACCATCCAGCATGCAAGAGGAGTGTGTGTATCATCACATCACCCCACCATCCAGCATGCAAGAGGAGTGAGTAACATCACATCCCCCACCATCCAGCATGCAAGAGGAGTGTGTGTAACATCACATCACCCCACCATCCAGCATGCAAGAGGAGTGTGTGTAACATCACATCATCCCACCATCCAGCATGCAAGAGCAGTGAGTAACATCACATCACCCCACCATCCAGCATGCAAGAGGAGTGTGTGTAACATCACATCACCATCCAGCATGCAAGAGGAGTGTGTGTAACATCACATCACCCCACCATCCAACATGCAAGAGGAGTGTGTGTAACATCACATCACCCCACCATCCAGCATGCAAGACAAGTGAGTAACATCACATCACCCCACCATCCAGCATGCAAGAGGAGTGTGTGTAACATCACATCACCATCCAGCATGCAAGAGGAGTGTGTGTAACATCACATCACCCCACCATCCAGCAGGCAAGATGAGTGTGTGTAACATCACAGCACCCCACCGTCCAGCATGCAAGAGGAGTGTGTGTAACATCACATCACCCCACCATCCAGCATGCAAGAGGAGTGTGTGTAACATCACATCACCCCACCATCCAGCATGCAAGAGGAGTGAGTAACATCACATCACCCCACCATCCAGCATGCAAGAGGAGTGTGTGTAACATCACATCACCCCACCATCCAACATGCAAGAGGAGTGTGTGTAACATCACATCACCCCACCATCCAGCATGCAAGACAAGTGAGTAACATCACATCACCCCACCATCCAGCATGCAAGAGGAGTGTGTGTAACATCACATCACCATCCAGCATGCAAGAGGAGTGTGTGTAACATCACATCACCCCACCATCCAGCAGGCAAGATGAGTGTGTGTAACATCACAGCACCCCACCGTCCAGCATGCAAGAGGAGTGTGTGTAACATCACATCACCCCACCATCCAGCATGCAAGAGGAGTGTGTGTAACATCACATCACCCCACCATCCAGCATGCAAGAGGAGTGAGTAACATCACATCACCCCACCATCCAGCATGCAAGAGGAGTGTGTGTAACATCACATCACCCCACCATTCAGCATGCAAGAGGAGTGTGTGTAACATCACATCACCATCCAGCATGCAAGAGGAGTGTGTGTAACATCATACTGTATCACCACACCATCCAGCATGCAAGAGGAGTGAGTAACATCACATCACCCCACCATCCAGCATGTAAGAGGAGTGTGTGTAACATCACATCACCCCACCATCCAGCATGCAAGAGGAGTGTGTGTAACATCACATCACCACACCGTCCAGCATGCAAGAGCAGTGAGTAACATCACATCACCCCACCATCCAGCATGCAAGAGGAGTGTGTGTAACATCACATCACCATCCAGCATGCAAGAGGAGTGTGTGTAACATCACATCACCCCACCAACCAGCAGGCAAGATGAGTGTGTGTAACATCACAGCACCCCACCGTCCAGCATGCAAGAGCAGTGAGTAACATCACATCACCCCACCATCCAGCATGCAAGAGGAGTGTGTGTAACATCACATCACCCCACCATCCAGCATGCAAGAGGAGTGAGTAACATCACATCACCCCACCATCCAGCATGCAAGAGGAGTGTGTGTAACATCACATCACCCCACCATCCAGCATGCAAGAGGAGTGAGTAACATCACATCACCCCGCCATCCAGCATGCAAGAGGAGTGTGTGTAACATCACATCACCCCACCATCCAGCATGCAAGAGGAGTGAGTAACATCACATCACTCCACCATCCAGCATGCAAGAGGAGTGAGTAACATCACATCACCCCGCCATCCAGCATGCAAGAGGAGAGTGTGTAACATCACATCACCCCACCATCCAGCATGCAAGAGGAGTGTGTGTAACATCACATCACCCCACGATCCAGCATGCAAGAGGAGCAAGAGGAGTGTGTGTAACATCACATCACCCCACCATCCAGCATGCAAGAGGAGTGAGTAACATCACATCACCCCACCATCCAGCATGCAAGAGGAGTGTGTGTAACATCACATCACCCCACCATCCAGCATGCAAGAGGAGTGTGTGTAACATCACATCACCCCACCATCCTGCATACAAGAGGAGTGAGTAACATCACATCACCCCACCATCCAGCATGCAAGAGGAGTGTGTGTAACATCACATCACCCCACCATCCAGCATGCAAGAGGAGTGTGTGTAACATCACATCACCCCACCATCCAGCATGCAAGAGCAGTGAGTAACATCACATCACCCCACCATCCAGCATGCAAGAGGAGTGTGTGTAACATCACATCACCATCCAGCATGCAAGAGGAGTGTGTGTAACATCACATCACCCCACCATCCAGCAGGCAAGATGAGTGTGTGTAACATCACAGCACCCCACCGTCCAGCATGCAAGAGGAGTGTGTGTAACATCACATCACCCCACCATCCAGCATGCAAGAGGAGTGTGTGTAACATCACATCACCCCACCATCCAGCATGCAAGAGGAGTGAGTAACATCACATCACCCCGCCATCCAGCATGAAAGAGGAGTGTGTGTAACATCACATCACCCCACCATCCAGCATGCAAGAGGAGTGAGTAACATCACATCACCCCACCATCCAGCATGCAAGACGAGTGTGTGTAACATCACATCACCCCACCATCCAGCATGCAAGAGGAGTGAGTAACATCACATCACCCCGCCATCCAGCATGAAAGAGGAGTGTGTGTAACATCACATCACCCCACCATCCAGCATGCAAGAGGAGTGAGTAACATCACATCACCCCACCATCCAGCATGCAAGAGGAGAGTGTGTAACATCACATCACCCCACCATCCAGCATGCAAGAGGAGTGTGTGTAACATCATATCACCCCACGATCCAGCATGCAAGAGGAGCAAGAGGAGTGTGTGTAACATCAAATCACCCCACCATCCAGCATGCAAGAGGAGTGAGTAACATCACATCACCCCACCATCCAGCATGTAAGAGGAGTGTGTGTAACATCACATCACCCCACCATCCAGCATGCAAGAGGAGTGTGTGTAACATCACATCACCACACCATCCAGCATGCAAGAGCAGTGAGTAACATCACATCACCCCACCATCCAGCATGCAAGAGGAGAGTGTGTAACATCACATCACCATCCAGCATGCAAGAGGAGTGTGTGTAACATCACATCACCCCACCGTCCAGCATGCAAGAGGAGTGAGTAACATCACATCACCCCACCATCCAGCATGTAAGAGGAGTGTGTGTAACATCACATCACCCCACCATCCAGCATGCAAGAGGAGTGTGTGTAACATCACATCACCCCATCATCCAGCAGGCAAGATGAGTGTGTGTAACATCACAGCACCCCACCGTCCAGCATGCAAGAGGAGTGTGTGTAACATCACATCACCCCACCATCCAGCATGCAAGAGGAGTGAGTAACATCACATCACCCCACCATCCAGCATGCAAGAGGAGTTTGTGTAACATCACATCACCCCACCATCCAGCATGCAAGAGGAGTGAGTAACATCACATCACCCCACCATCCAGCATGCAAGAGGAGAGTGTGTAACATCACATCACCCCACCATCCAGCATGCAAGAGGAGTGTGTGTAACATCACATCACCATCCAGCATGCAAGAGGAGTGTGTGTAACATCACATCACCCCACTATCCAGCAGGCAAGATGAGTGTGTGTAACATCACAGCACCCCACCGTCCAGCATGCAAGAGGAGTGAGTAACATCACATCACCCCACCATCCAGCATGCAAGAGGAGTGTGTGTAACATCACATCACCCCACCATCCAGCATGCAAGAGGAGTGAGTAACATCACATCACCCCGCCATCCAGCATGAAAGAGGAGTGTGTGTAACATCACATCACCCCACCATCCAGCATGCAAGAGGAGTGAGTAACATCACATCACCCCACCATCCAGCATGCAAGAGGAGTGTGTGTAACATCACATCACCCCACCATCCAGCATGCAAGAGGAGTGTGTGTAACATCACATCACCCCACCATCCAGCATGCAAGAGGAGTGAGAAACATCACATCACCCCACCATCCAGCATGCAAGACGAGTGTGTGTAACATCACATCACCCCACCATCCAGCATGCAAGAGGAGTGAGTAACATCACATCACCCCGCCATCCAGCATGCAAGAGGAATGTGTGTAACATCACATCACCCCACCATCCAGCATGCAAAAGGAGTGAGTAACATCACATCACCCCACCATCCAGCATGCAAGAGGAGAGTGTGTAACATCACATCACCCCACCATCCAGCATGCAAGAGGAGTGTGTGTAACATCACATCACCCCACGATCCAGCATGCAAGAGGAGCAAGAGGAGTGTGTGTAACATCATATCACCCCACCATCCAGCATGCAAGAGGAGTGAGTAACATCACATCACCCCACCATCCAGCATGTAAGAGGAGTGTGTGTAACATCACATCACCCCACCATCCAGCATGCAAGAGGAGTGTGTGTAACATCACATCACCCCACCATCCAGCATGCAAGAGGAGTGAGTAACATCACATCACCCCACCATCCAGCATGCAAGAGGAGTGTGTGTAACATCACATCACCCCACCATCCAGCATGCAAGAGGAGTGTGTGTAACATCACATCATCCCACCATCCAGCATGCAAGAGCAGTGAGTAACATCACATCACCCCACCATCCAGCATGCAAGAGGAGTGTGTGTAACATCACATCACCATCCAGCATGCAAGAGGAGTGTGTGTAACATCACATCACCCCACCATCCAACATGCAAGAGGAGTGTGTGTAACATCACATCACCCCACCATCCAGCATGCAAGACAATTGAGTAACATCACATCACCCCACCATCCAGCATGCAAGAGGAGTGTGTGTAACATCACATCACCATCCAGCATGCAAGAGGAGTGTGTGTAACATCACATCACCCCACCATCCAGCAGGCAAGATGAGTGTGTGTAACATCACAGCACCCCACCGTCCAGCATGCAAGAGGAGTGTGTGTAACATCACATCACCCCACCATCCAGCATGCAAGAGGAGTGTGTGTAACATCACATCACCCCACCATCCAGCATGCAAGAGGAGTGAGTAACATCACATCACCCCACCATCCAGCATGCAAGAGGAGTGTGTGTAACATCACATCACCCCACCATTCAGCATGCAAGAGGAGTGTGTGTAACATCACATCACCATCCAGCATGCAAGAGGAGTGTGTGTAACATCATATCACCACACCATCCAGCATGCAAGAGGAGTGAGTAACATCACATCACCCCACGATCCAGCATGTAAGAGGAGTGTGTGTAACATCACATCACCCCACCATCCAGCATGCAAGAGGAGTGTGTGTAACATCACATCACCACACCGTCCAGCATGCAAGAGCAGTGAGTAACATCACATCACCCCACCATCCAGCATGCAAGAGGAGTGTGTGTAACATCACATCACCATCCAGCATGCAAGAGGAGTGTGTGTAACATCACATCACCCCACCATCCAGCAGGCAAGATGAGTGTGTGTAACATCACAGCACCCCACCGTCCAGCATGCAAGAGGAGTGTGTGTAACATCACATCACCCCACCATCCAGCATGCAAGAGGAGTGTGTGTAACATCACATCACCCCACCATCCAGCATGCAAGAGGAGTGAGTAACATCACATCACCCCACCATCCAGCATGCAAGAGGAGTGTGTGTAACATCACATCACCCCACCATCCAGCATGCAAGAGGAGTGAGTAACATCACATCACCCCGCCATCCAGCATGCAAGAGGAGTGTGTGTAACATCACATCACCCCACCATCCAGCATGCAAGAGGAGTGAGTAACATCACATCACTCCACCATCCAGCATGCAAGAGGAGAGTGTGTAACATCACATCACCCCACCATCCAGCATGCAAGAGGAGTGTGTGTAACATCACATCACCCCACGATCCAGCATGCAAGAGGAGTGTGTGTAACATCACATCACCCCACCATCCAGCATGCAAGAGGAGTGAGTAACATCACATCACCCCACCATCCAGCATGCAAGAGGAGTGTGTGTAACATCACATCACCCCACCATCCAGCATGCAAGAGGAGTGTGTGTAACATCACATCACCCCACCATCCAGCATACAAGAGGAGTGAGTAACATCACATCACCCCACCATCCAGCATGCAAGAGGAGTGTGTGTAACATCACATCACCCCACCATCCAGCATGCAAGAGGAGTGTGTGTAACATCACATCACCCCACCATCCAGCATGCAAGAGCAGTGAGTAACATCACATCACCCCACCATCCAGCATGAAAGAGGAGTGAGTAACATCACATCACCCCGCCATCCAGCATGAAAGAGGAGTGTGTGTAACATCACATCACCCCACCATCCAGCATGCAAGAGGAGTGAGTAACATCACATCACCCCACCATCCAGCATGCAAGAGGAGAGTGTGTAACATCACATCACCCCACCATCCAGCATGCAAGAGGAGTGTGTGTAACATCACATCACCCCACGATCCAGCATGCAAGAGGAGCAAGAGGAGTGTGTGTAACATCATATCACCCCACCATCCAGCATGCAAGAGGAGTGAGTAACATCACATCACCCCACCATCCAGCATGTAAGAGGAGTGTGTGTAACATCACATCACCCCACCATCCAGCATGTAAGAGGAGTGTGTGTAACATCACATCACCCCACCATCCAGCATGCAAGAGGAGTGTGTGTAACATCACATCACCCCACCATCCAGCATGCAAGAGCAGTGAGTAACATCACATCACCCCACCATCCAGCATGCAAGAGGAGAGTGTGTAACATCACATCACCATCCAGCATGCAAGAGGAGTGTGTGTAACATCACATCACCCCACCGTCCAGCATGCAAGAGGAGTGAGTAACATCACATCACCCCACCATCCAGCATGTAAGAGGAGTGTGTGTAACATCACATCACCCCACCATCCAGCATGCAAGAGGAGTGTGTGTAACATCACATCACCCCATCATCCAGCAGGCAAGATGAGTGTGTGTAACATCACAGCACCCCACCGTCCAGCATGCAAGAGGAGTGTGTGTAACATCACATCACCCCACCATCCAGCATGCAAGAGGAGTGTGTGTAACATCACATCACCCCACCATCCAGCATGCAAGAGGAGTGAGTAACATCACATCACCCCACCATCCAGCATGCAAGAGGAGTGTGTGTAACATCACATCACCCCACCATCCAGCATGCAAGAGGAGTGAGTAACATCACATCACCCCGCCATCCAGCATGCAAGAGGAGTGTGTGTAACATCACATCACCCCACCATCCAGCATGCAAGAGGAGTGAGTAACATCACATCACCCCACCATCCAGCATGCAAGAGGAGAGTGTGTAACATCACATCACCCCACCATCCAGCATGCAAGAGGAGTGTGTGTAACATCACATCACCCCACGATCCAGCATGCAAGAGGAGCAAGAGGAGTGTGTGTAACATCATATCACCCCACCATCCAGCATGCAAGAGGAGTGAGTAACATCACATCACCCCACCATCCAGCATGTAAGAGGAGTGTGTGTAACATCACATCACCCAACCATCCAGCATGCAAGAGGAGTGTGTGTAACATCACATCACCCCACCATCCAGCATGCAAGAGGAGTGAGTAACATCACATCACCCCACCATCCAGCATGCAAGAGGAGTGTGTGTAACATCACATCACCCCACCATCCAGCATGCAAGAGGAGTGTGTGTAACATCACATCACCCCACCATCCAGCATGCAAGAGCAGTGAGTAACATCACATCACCCCACCATCCAGCATGCAAGAGGAGTGTGTGTAACATCACATCACCATCCAGCATGCAAGAGGAATGTGTGTAACATCACATCACCCCACCATCCAGCAGGCAAGATGAGTGTGTGTAACATCACTGCACCCCACCGTCCAGCATGCAAGAGGAGTGTGTGTAACATCACATCACCCCACCATCCAGCATGCAAGAGGAGTGTGTGTAACATCACATCACCCCACCATCCAGCATGCAAGAGGAGTGTGTGTAACATCACATCACCCCACCATCCAGCATGCAAGAGGAGTGAGTAACATCACATCACCCCACCATCCAGCATGCAAGAGGAGAGTGTGTAACATCACATCACCCCACCATCCAGCATGCAAGAGGAGTGTGTGTAACATCACATCACCCCACGATCCAGCATGCAAGAGGAGCAAGAGGAGTGTGTGTAACATCATATCACCCCACCATCCAGCATGCAAGAGGAGTGAGTAACATCACATCACCCCACCATCCAGCATGTAAGAGGAGTGTGTGTAACATCACATCACCCAACCATCCAGCATGCAAGAGGAGTGTGTGTAACATCACATCACCCCACCATCCAGCATGCAAGAGGAGTGAGTAACATCACATCACCCCACCATCCAGCATGCAAGAGGAGTGTGTGTAACATCACATCACCCCACCATCCAGCATGCAAGAGGAGTGTGTGTAACATCACATCACCATCCAGCATGCAAGAGGAATGTGTGTAACATCACATCACCCCACCATCCAGCAGGCAAGATGAGTGTGTGTAACATCACTGCACCCCACCGTCCAGCATGCAAGAGGAGTGTGTGTAACATCACATCACCCCACCATCCAGCATGCAAGAGGAGTGTGTGTAACATCACATCACCCCACCATCCAGCATGCAAGAGGAGTGAGTAACATCACATCACCCCACCATCCAGCATGCAAGAGGAGTGTGTGTAACATCACATCACCCCACCATCCAGCATGCAAGAGGAGTGTGTGTAACATCACATCATCCCACCATCCAGCATGCAAGAGCAGTGAGTAACATCACATCACCCCACCATCCAGCATGCAAGAGGAGTGTGTGTAACATCACATCACCATCCAGCATGCAAGAGGAGTGTGTGTAACATCACATCACCCCACCATCCAACATGCAAGAGGAGTGTGTGTAACATCACATCACCCCACCATCCAGCATGCAAGACAATTGAGTAACATCACATCACCCCACCATCCAGCATGCAAGAGGAGTGTGTGTAACATCACATCACCATCCAGCATGCAAGAGGAGTGTGTGTAACATCACATCACCCCACCATCCAGCAGGCAAGATGAGTGTGTGTAACATCACAGCACCCCACCGTCCAGCATGCAAGAGGAGTGTGTGTAACATCACATCACCCCACCATCCAGCATGCAAGAGGAGTGTGTGTAACATCACATCACCCCACCATCCAGCATGCAAGAGGAGTGAGTAACATCACATCACCCCACCATCCAGCATGCAAGAGGAGTGTGTGTAACATCACATCACCCCACCATTCAGCATGCAAGAGGAGTGTGTGTAACATCACATCACCATCCAGCATGCAAGAGGAGTGTGTGTAACATCATATCACCACACCATCCAGCATGCAAGAGGAGTGAGTAACATCACATCACCCCACGATCCAGCATGTAAGAGGAGTGTGTGTAACATCACATCACCCCACCATCCAGCATGCAAGAGGAGTGTGTGTAACATCACATCACCACACCGTCCAGCATGCAAGAGCAGTGAGTAACATCACATCACCCCACCATCCAGCATGCAAGAGGAGTGTGTGTAACATCACATCACCATCCAGCATGCAAGAGGAGTGTGTGTAACATCACATCACCCCACCATCCAGCAGGCAAGATGAGTGTGTGTAACATCACAGCACCCCACCGTCCAGCATGCAAGAGGAGTGTGTGTAACATCACATCACCCCACCATCCAGCATTCAAGAGGAGTGTGTGTAACATCACATCACCCCACCATCCAGCATGCAAGAGGAGTGAGTAACATCACATCACCCCACCATCCAGCATGCAAGAGGAGTGTGTGTAACATCACATCACCCCACCATCCAGCATGCAAGAGGAGTGAGTAACATCACATCACCCCGCCATCCAGCATGCAAGAGGAGTGTGTGTAACATCACATCACCCCACCATCCAGCATGCAAGAGGAGTGAGTAACATCACATCACTCCACCATCCAGCATGCAAGAGGAGAGTGTGTAACATCACATCACCCCACCATCCAGCATGCAAGAGGAGTGTGTGTAACATCACATCACCCCACGATCCAGCATGCAAGAGGAGTGTGTGTAACATCACATCACCCCACCATCCAGCATGCAAGAGGAGTGAGTAACATCACATCACCCCACCATCCAGCATGCAAGAGGAGTGTGTGTAACATCACATCACCCCACCATCCAGCATGCAAGAGGAGTGTGTGTAACATCACATCACCCCACCATCCAGCATACAAGAGGAGTGAGTAACATCACATCACCCCACCATCCAGCATGCAAGAGGAGTGTGTGTAACATCACATCACCCCACCATCCAGCATGCAAGAGGAGTGTGTGTAACATCACATCACCCCACCATCCAGCATGCAAGAGCAGTGAGTAACATCACATCACCCCACCATCCAGCATGAAAGAGGAGTGAGTAACATCACATCACCCCGCCATCCAGCATGAAAGCGGAGTGTGTGTAACATCACATCACCCCACCATCCAGCATGCAAGAGGAGTGAGTAACATCACATCACCCCACCATCCAGCATGCAAGAGGAGAGTGTGTAACATCACATCACCCCACCATCCAGCATGCAAGAGGAGTGTGTGTAACATCACATCACCCCACGATCCAGCATGCAAGAGGAGCAAGAGGAGTGTGTGTAACATCATATCACCCCACCATCCAGCATGCAAGAGGAGTGAGTAACATCACATCACCCCACCATCCAGCATGTAAGAGGAGTGTGTGTAACATCACATCACCCAACCATCCAGCATGCAAGAGGAGTGTGTGTAACATCACATCACCCCACCATCCAGCATGCAAGAGGAGTGAGTAACATCACATCACCCCACCATCCAGCATGCAAGAGGAGTGTGTGTAACATCACATCACCCCACCATCCAGCATGCAAGAGGAGTGTGTGTAACATCACATCACCATCCAGCATGCAAGAGGAATGTGTGTAACATCACATCACCCCACCATCCAGCAGGCAAGATGAGTGTGTGTAACATCACTGCACCCCACCGTCCAGCATGCAAGAGGAGTGTGTGTAACATCACATCACCCCACCATCCAGCATGCAAGAGGAGTGTGTGTAACATCACATCACCCCACCATCCAGCATGCAAGAGGAGTGAGTAACATCACATCACCCCACCATCCAGCATGCAAGAGGAGTGTGTGTAACATCACATCACCCCACCATCCAGCATGCAAGAGGAGTGTGTGTAACATCACATCATCCCACCATCCAGCATGCAAGAGCAGTGAGTAACATCACATCACCCCACCATCCAGCATGCAAGAGGAGTGTGTGTAACATCACATCACCATCCAGCATGCAAGAGGAGTGTGTGTAACATCACATCACCCCACCATCCAACATGCAAGAGGAGTGTGTGTAACATCACATCACCCCACCATCCAGCATGCAAGACAATTGAGTAACATCACATCACCCCACCATCCAGCATGCAAGAGGAGTGTGTGTAACATCACATCACCATCCAGCATGCAAGAGGAGTGTGTGTAACATCACATCACCCCACCATCCAGCAGGCAAGATGAGTGTGTGTAACATCACAGCACCCCACCGTCCAGCATGCAAGAGGAGTGTGTGTAACATCACATCACCCCACCATCCAGCATGCAAGAGGAGTGTGTGTAACATCACATCACCCCACCATCCAGCATGCAAGAGGAGTGAGTAACATCACATCACCCCACCATCCAGCATGCAAGAGGAGTGTGTGTAACATCACATCACCCCACCATTCAGCATGCAAGAGGAGTGTGTGTAACATCACATCACCATCCAGCATGCAAGAGGAGTGTGTGTAACATCATATCACCACACCATCCAGCATGCAAGAGGAGTGAGTAACATCACATCACCCCACGATCCAGCATGTAAGAGGAGTGTGTGTAACATCACATCACCCCACCATCCAGCATGCAAGAGGAGTGTGTGTAACATCACATCACCACACCGTCCAGCATGCAAGAGCAGTGAGTAACATCACATCACCCCACCATCCAGCATGCAAGAGGAGTGTGTGTAACATCACATCACCATCCAGCATGCAAGAGGAGTGTGTGTAACATCACATCACCCCACCATCCAGCAGGCAAGATGAGTGTGTGTAACATCACAGCACCCCACCGTCCAGCATGCAAGAGGAGTGTGTGTAACATCACATCACCCCACCATCCAGCATTCAAGAGGAGTGTGTGTAACATCACATCACCCCACCATCCAGCATGCAAGAGGAGTGAGTAACATCACATCACCCCACCATCCAGCATGCAAGAGGAGTGTGTGTAACATCACATCACCCCACCATCCAGCATGCAAGAGGAGTGAGTAACATCACATCACCCCGCCATCCAGCATGCAAGAGGAGTGTGTGTAACATCACATCACCCCACCATCCAGCATGCAAGAGGAGTGAGTAACATCACATCACTCCACCATCCAGCATGCAAGAGGAGAGTGTGTAACATCACATCACCCCACCATCCAGCATGCAAGAGGAGTGTGTGTAACATCACATCACCCCACGATCCAGCATGCAAGAGGAGTGTGTGTAACATCACATCACCCCACCATCCAGCATGCAAGAGGAGTGAGTAACATCACATCACCCCACCATCCAGCATGCAAGAGGAGTGTGTGTAACATCACATCACCCCACCATCCAGCATGCAAGAGGAGTGTGTGTAACATCACATCACCCCACCATCCAGCATACAAGAGGAGTGAGTAACATCACATCACCCCACCATCCAGCATGCAAGAGGAGTGTGTGTAACATCACATCACCCCACCATCCAGCATGCAAGAGGAGTGTGTGTAACATCACATCACCCCACCATCCAGCATGCAAGAGCAGTGAGTAACATCACATCACCCCACCATCCAGCATGAAAGAGGAGTGAGTAACATCACATCACCCCGCCATCCAGCATGAAAGAGGAGTGTGTGTAACATCACATCACCCCACCATCCAGCATGCAAGAGGAGTGAGTAACATCACATCACCCCACCATCCAGCATGCAAGAGGAGAGTGTGTAACATCACATCACCCCACCATCCAGCATGCAAGAGGAGTGTGTGTAACATCACATCACCCCACGATCCAGCATGCAAGAGGAGCAAGAGGAGTGTGTGTAACATCATATCACCCCACCATCCAGCATGCAAGAGGAGTGAGTAACATCACATCACCCCACCATCCAGCATGTAAGAGGAGTGTGTGTAACATCACATCACCCCACCATCCAGCATGCAAGAGGAGTGTGTGTAACATCACATCACCCCACCATCCAGCATGCAAGAGCAGTGAGTAACATCACATCACCCCACCATCCAGCATGCAAGAGGAGAGTGTGTAACATCACATCACCATCCAGCATGCAAGAGGAGTGTGTGTAACATCACATCACCCCACCGTCCAGCATGCAAGAGGAGTGAGTAACATCACATCACCCCACCATCCAGCATGTAAGAGGAGTGTGTGTAACATCACATCACCCCACCATCCAGCATGCAAGAGGAGTGTGTGTAACATCACATCACCCCATCATCCAGCAGGCAAGATGAGTGTGTGTAACATCACAGCACCCCACCGTCCAGCATGCAAGAGGAGTGTGTGTAACATCACATCACCCCACCATCCAGCATGCAAGAGGAGTGTGTGTAACATCACATCACCCCACCATCCAGCATGCAAGAGGAGTGAGTAACATCACATCACCCCACCATCCAGCATGCAAGAGGAGTGTGTGTAACATCACATCACCCCACCATCCAGCATGCAAGAGGAGTGAGTAACATCACATCACCCCGCCATCCAGCATGCAAGATGAGTGTGTGTAACATCACATCACCCCACCATCCAGCATGCAAGAGGAGTGAGTAACATCACATCACCCCACCATCCAGCATGCAAGAGGAGAGTGTGTAACATCACATCACCCCACCATCCAGCATGCAAGAGGAGTGTGTGTAACATCACATCACCCCACGATCCAGCATGCAAAAGGAGCAAGAGGAGTGTGTGTAACATCATATCACCCCACCATCCAGCATGCAAGAGGAGTGAGTAACATCACATCACCCCACCATCCAGCATGTAAGAGGAGTGTGTGTAACATCACATCACCCAACCATCCAGCATGCAAGAGGAGTGTGTGTAACATCACATCACCCCACCTTCCAGCATGCAAGAGGAGTGAGTAACATCACATCACCCCACCATCCAGCATGCAAGAGGAGTGTGTGTAACATCACATCACCCCACCATCCAGCATGCAAGAGGAGTGTGTGTAACATCACATCACCCCACCATCCAGCATGCAAGAGCAGTGAGTAACATCACATCACCCCACCATCCAGCATGCAAGAGGAGTGTGTGTAACATCACATCACCATCCAGCATGCAAGAGGAATGTGTGTAACATCACATCACCCCACCATCCAGCAGGCAAGATGAGTGTGTGTAACATCACTGCACCCCACCGTCCAGCATGCAAGAGGAGTGTGTGTAACATCACATCACCCCACCATCCAGCATGCAAGAGGAGTGTGTGTAACATCACATCACCCCACCATCCAGCATGCAAGAGGAGTGTGTGTAACATCACATCACCCCACCATCCAGCATGCAAGAGGAGTGAGTAACATCACATCACCCCACCATCCAGCATGCAAGAGGAGAGTGTGTAACATCACATCACCCCACCATCCAGCATGCAAGAGGAGTGTGTGTAACATCACATCACCCCACGATCCAGCATGCAAGAGGAGCAAGAGGAGTGTGTGTAACATCATATCACCCCACCATCCAGCATGCAAGAGGAGTGAGTAACATCACATCACCCCACCATCCAGCATGTAAGAGGAGTGTGTGTAACATCACATCACCCAACCATCCAGCATGCAAGAGGAGTGTGTGTAACATCACATCACCCCACCATCCAGCATGCAAGAGGAGTGAGTAACATCACATCACCCCACCATCCAGCATGCAAGAGGAGTGTGTGTAACATCACATCACCCCACCATCCAGCATGCAAGAGGAGTGTGTGTAACATCACATCACCATCCAGCATGCAAGAGGAATGTGTGTAACATCACATCACCCCACCATCCAGCAGGCAAGATGAGTGTGTGTAACATCACTGCACCCCACCGTCCAGCATGCAAGAGGAGTGTGTGTAACATCACATCACCCCACCATCCAGCATGCAAGAGGAGTGTGTGTAACATCACATCACCCCACCATCCAGCATGCAAGAGGAGTGAGTAACATCACATCACCCCACCATCCAGCATGCAAGAGGAGTGTGTGTAACATCACATCACCCCATCATCCAGCAGGCAAGATGAGTGTGTGTAACATCACAGCACCCCACCGTCCAGCATGCAAGAGGAGTGTGTGTAACATCACATCACCCCACCATCCAGCATGCAAGAGGAGTGTGTGTAACATCACATCACCCCACCATCCAGCATGCAAGAGGAGTGAGTAACATCACATCACCCCACCATCCAGCATGCAAGAGGAGTGTGTGTAACATCACATCACCCCACCATCCAGCATGCAAGAGGAGTGAGTAACATCACATCACCCCGCCATCCAGCATGCAAGAGGAGTGTGTGTAACATCACATCACCCCACCATCCAGCATGCAAGAGGAGTGAGTAACATCACATCACCCCACCATCCAGCATGCAAGAGGAGAGTGTGTAACATCACATCACCCCACCATCCAGCATGCAAGAGGAGTGTGTGTAACATCACATCACCCCACGATCCAGCATGCAAGAGGAGCAAGAGGAGTGTGTGTAACATCATATCACCCCACCATCCAGCATGCAAGAGGAGTGAGTAACATCACATCACCCCACCATCCAGCATGTAAGAGGAGTGAGTAACATCACATCACCCAACCATCCAGCATGCAAGAGGAGTGTGTGTAACATCACATCACTCCACCATCCAGCATGCAAGAGGAGTGAGTAACATCACATCACCCCACCATCCAGCATGCAAGAGGAGTGTGTGTAACATCACATCACCCCACCATCCAGCATGCAAGAGGAGTGTGTGTAACATCACATCACCCCACCATCCAGCATGCAAGAGCAGTGAGTAACATCACATCACCCCACCATCCAGCATGCAAGAGGAGTGTGTGTAACATCACATCACCATCCAGCATGCAAGAGGAATGTGTGTAACATCACATCACCCCACCATCCAGCAGGCAAGATGAGTGTGTGTAACATCACTGCACCCCACCGTCCAGCATGCAAGAGGAGTGTGTGTAACATCACATCACCCCACCATCCAGCATGCAAGAGGAGTGTGTGTAACATCACATCACCCCACCATCCAGCATGCAAGAGGAGTGTGTGTAACATCACATCACCCCACCATCCAGCATGCAAGAGGAGTGAGTAACATCACATCACCCCACCATCCAGCATGCAAGAGGAGAGTGTGTAACATCACATCACCCCACCATCCAGCATGCAAGAGGAGTGTGTGTAACATCACATCACCCCACGATCCAGCATGCAAGAGGAGCAAGAGGAGTGTGTGTAACATCATATCACCCCACCATCCAGCATGCAAGAGGAGTGAGTAACATCACATCACCCCACCATCCAGCATGTAAGAGGAGTGTGTGTAACATCACATCACCCAACCATCCAGCATGCAAGAGGAGTGTGTGTAACATCACATCACCCCACCATCCAGCATGCAAGAGGAGTGAGTAACATCACATCACCCCACCATCCAGCATGCAAGAGGAGTGTGTGTAACATCACATCACCCCACCATCCAGCATGCAAGAGGAGTGTGTGTAACATCACATCACCATCCAGCATGCAAGAGGAATGTGTGTAACATCACATCACCCCACCATCCAGCAGGCAAGATGAGTGTGTGTAACATCACTGCACCCCACCGTCCAGCATGCAAGAGGAGTGTGTGTAACATCACATCACCCCACCATCCAGCATGCAAGAGGAGTGTGTGTAACATCACATCACCCCACCATCCAGCATGCAAGAGGAGTGAGTAACATCACATCACCCCACCATCCAGCATGCAAGAGGAGTGTGTGTAACATCACATCACCCCATCATCCAGCAGGCAAGATGAGTGTGTGTAACATCACAGCACCCCACCGTCCAGCATGCAAGAGGAGTGTGTGTAACATCACATCACCCCACCATCCAGCATGCAAGAGGAGTGTGTGTAACATCACATCACCCCACCATCCAGCATGCAAGAGGAGTGAGTAACATCACATCACCCCACCATCCAGCATGCAAGAGGAGTGTGTGTAACATCACATCACCCCACCATCCAGCATGCAAGAGGAGTGAGTAACATCACATCACCCCGCCATCCAGCATGCAAGAGGAGTGTGTGTAACATCACATCACCCCACCATCCAGCATGCAAGAGGAGTGAGTAACATCACATCACCCCACCATCCAGCATGCAAGAGGAGAGTGTGTAACATCACATCACCCCACCATCCAGCATGCAAGAGGAGTGTGTGTAACATCACATCACCCCACGATCCAGCATGCAAGAGGAGCAAGAGGAGTGTGTGTAACATCATATCACCCCACCATCCAGCATGCAAGAGGAGTGAGTAACATCACATCACCCCACCATCCAGCATGTAAGAGGAGTGAGTAACATCACATCACCCAACCATCCAGCATGCAAGAGGAGTGTGTGTAACATCACATCACTCCACCATCCAGCATGCAAGAGGAGTGAGTAACATCACATCACCCCACCATCCAGCATGCAAGAGGAGTGTGTGTAACATCACATCACCCCACCATCCAGCATGCAAGAGGAGTGTGTGTAACATCACATCACCCCACCATCCAGCATGCAAGAGCAGTGAGTAACATCACATCACCCCACCATCCAGCATGCAAGAGGAGTGTGTGTAACATCACATCACCATCCAGCATGCAAGAGGAATGTGTGTAACATCACATCACCCCACCATCCAGCAGGCAAGATGAGTGTGTGTAACATCACTGCACCCCACCGTCCAGCATGCAAGAGGAGTGTGTGTAACATCACATCACCCCACCATCCAGCATGCAAGAGGAGTGTGTGTAACATCACATCACCCCACCATCCAGCATGCAAGAGGAGTGTGTGTAACATCACATCACCCCACCATCCAGCATGCAAGAGGAGTGAGTAACATCACATCACCCCACCATCCAGCATGCAAGAGGAGAGTGTGTAACATCACATCACCCCACCATCCAGCATGCAAGAGGAGTGTGTGTAACATCACATCACCCCACGATCCAGCATGCAAGAGGAGCAAGAGGAGTGTGTGTAACATCATATCACCCCACCATCCAGCATGCAAGAGGAGTGAGTAACATCACATCACCCCACCATCCAGCATGTAAGAGGAGTGTGTGTAACATCACATCACCCAACCATCCAGCATGCAAGAGGAGTGTGTGTAACATCACATCACCCCACCATCCAGCATGCAAGAGGAGTGAGTAACATCACATCACCCCACCATCCAGCATGTAAGAGGAGTGTGTGTAACATCACATCACCCCACCATCCAGCATGCAAGAGGAGTGTGTGTAACATCACATCACCCCACCATCCAGCATGCAAGAGCAGTGAGTAACATCACATCACCCCACCATCCAGCATGCAAGAGGAGTGTGTGTAACATCACATCACCATCCAGCATGCAAGAGGAGTGTGTGTAACATCACATCACCCCACCATCCAGCAGGCAAGATGAGTGTGTGTAACATCACAGCACCCCACCGTCCAGCATGCAAGAGGAGTGTGTGTAACATAACATCACCCCACCATCCAGCATGCAAGAGCAGTGAGTAACATCACATCACCCCACCATCCAGCATGCAAGAGGAGTGTGTGTAATAGCACATCACCATCCAGCATGCAAGAGGAATGTGTGTAACATCACATCACCCCACCATCCAGCATGCAAGAGGAGTGAGTAACATCACATCACCCCACCATCCAGCATGCAAGAGGAGTGTGTGTAACATCACATCACCCCACCATTCAGCATGCAAGAGGAGTGTGTGTAACATCACATCACCATCCAGCATGCAAGAGGAGTGTGTGTAACATCATATCACCACACCATCCAGCATGCAAGAGGAGTGAGTAACATCACATCACCCCACCATCCAGCATGTAAGAGGAGTGTGTGTAACATCACATCACCCCACCATCCAGCATGCAAGAGGAGTGTGTGTAACATCACATCACCCCACCATCCAGCATGCAAGAGCAGTGAGTAACATCACATCACCCCACCATCCAGCATGCAAGAGGAGTGTGTGTAACATCACATCACCCCACCATCCAGCATGCAAGAGCAGTGAGTAACATCACATCACCCCACCATCCAGCATGCAAGAGGAGTGTGTGTAACATCACATCACCATCCAGCATGCAAGAGGAGTGTGTGTAACATCACATCACCCCACCATCCAGCAGGCAAGATGAGTGTGTGTAACATCACAGCACCCCACCGTCCAGCATGCAAGAGGAGTGTGTGTAACATAACATCACCCCACCATCCAGCATGCAAGAGCAGTGAGTAACATCACATCACCCCACCATCCAGCATGCAAGAGGAGTGTGTGTAACAGCACATCACCATCCAGCATGCAAGAGGAATGTGTGTAACATCACATCACCCCACCATCCAGCAGGCAAGATGAGTGTGTGTAACATCACTGCACCCCACCGTCCAGCATGCAAGAGGAGTGTGTGTAACATCACATCACCCCACCATCCAGCATGCAAGAGGAGTGTGTGTAACATCACATCACCCCACCATCCAGCATGCAAGAGGAGTGAGTAACATCACATCACCCCACCATCCAGCATGCAAGAGAAGTGTGTGTAACATCACATCACCCCACCATCCAGCTTGCAAGAGGAGTGAGTAACATCACATCACCCCACCATCCAGCATGCAAGAGGAGTGTGTGTAACATCACATCACCCCACCATCCAGCATGCAAGAGGAGTGTGTGTAACATCACATCACCATCCAGCATGCAAGAGGAGTGTGTGTAACATCATATCACCACACCATCCAGCATGCAAGAGGAGTGAGTAACATCACATCACCCCACCATCCAGCATGTAAGAGGAGTGTGTGTAACATCACATCACCCCACCATCCAGCATGCAAGAGGAGTGTGTGTAACATCACATCACCCCACCATCCAGCATGCAAGAGCAGTGAGTAACATCACATCACCCCACCATCCAGCATGCAAGAGGAGTGTGTGTAACATCACATCACCATCCAGCATGCAAGAGGAGTGTGTGTAACATCACATCACCCCACCATCCAGCAGGCAAGATGAGTGTGTGGAACATCACAGCACCCCACCGTCCAGCATGCAAGAGGAGTGTGTGTAACATCACATCACCCCACCATCCAGCATTCAAGAGGAGTGTGTGTAACATCACATCACCCCAACATCCAGCATGCAAGAGGAGTGAGTAACATCACATCACCCCACCATCCAGCATGCAAGAGGAGAGTGTGTAACATCACATCACCCCACCATCCAGCATGCAAGAGGAGTGTGTGTAACATCACATCACCCCACGATCCAGCATGCAAGAGGAGCAAGAGGAGTGTGTGTAACATCATATCACCCCACCATCCAGCATGCAAGAGGAGTGAGTAACATCACATCACCCCACCATCCAGCATGTAAGAGGAGTGTGTGTAACATCACATCACCCCACCATCCAGCATGCAAGGGGAGTGTGTGTAACATCACATCACCCCGCCATCCAGCATGCAAGAGGAGTGTGTGTAACATCACATCACCCCACCATCCAGCATGCAAGAGCAGTGAGTAACATCACATCACCCCACCATCCAGCATGCAAGAGGAGTGTGTGTAACATCACATCACCATCCAGCATGCAAGAGGAGTGTGTGTAACATCACATCACCCCACCATCCAGCAGGCAAGATGAGTGTGTGTAACATCACAGCACCCCACCGTCCAGCATGCAAGAGGAGTGTGTGTAACATCACATCACCCCACCATCCAGCATGCAAGAGGAGTGTGTGTAACATCACATCACCCCACCATCCTGCATGCAAGAGGAGTGAGTAACATCACATCACCCCACCATCCAGCATGCAAGAGGAGTGTGTGTAACATCACATCACCCCACCATCCAGCATGCAAGAGGAGTGAGTAACATCACATCACCCCGCCATCCAGCATGAAAGAGGAGTGTGTGTAACATCACATCACCCCACCATCCAGCATGCAAGAGGAGTGAGTAACATCACATCACCCCACCATCCAGCATGCAAGAGGAGAGTGTGTAACATCACATCACCCCACCATCCAGCATGCAAGAGGAGTGTGTGTAACATCACATCACTCCACGATCCAGCATGCAAGAGGAGCAAGAGGAGTGTGTGTAACATCATATCACCCCACCATCCAGCATGCAAGAGGAGTGAGTAACATCACATCACCCCACCATCCAGCATGTAAGAGGAGTGTGTGTAACATCACATCATCCTACCATCCAGCATGCAAGAGGAGTGTGTGTAACATCACATCACCCCACCATCCAGCATGCAAGAGCAGTGAGTAACATCACATCACCCCACCATCCAGCATGCAAGAGGAGAGTGTGTAACATCACATCACCATCCAGCATGCAAGAGGAGTGTGTGTAACATCACATCACCCCACCGTCCAGCATGCAAGAGGAGTGAGTAACATCACATCACCCCACCATCCAGCATGCAAGAGGAGAGTGTGTAACATCACATCACCCCACCATCCAGCATGCAAGAGGAGTGTGTGTAACATCACATCAACCCACGATCCAGCATGCAAGAGGAGCAAGAAGAGTGTGTGTAACATCATATCACCCCACCATCCAGCATGCAAGAGGAGTGAGTAACATCACATCACCCCACCATCCAGCATGTAAGAGGAGTGTGTGTAACATCACATCACCCCACCATCCAGCATGCAAGAGGAGTGTGTGTAACATCACATCACCCCACCATCCAGCATGCAAGAGGAGTGAGTAACATCACATCACCCCACCATCCAGCATGTAAGAGGAGTGTGTGTAACATCACATCACCCCACCATCCAGCATGCAAGGGGAGTGTGTGTAACATCACATCACCCCGCCATCCAGCATGCAAGAGGAGTGTGTGTAACATCACATCACCCCACCATCCAGCATGCAAGAGGAGTGTGTGTAACATCACATCACCCCACCATCCAGCATGCAAGAGCAGTGAGTAACATCACATCACCCCACCATCCAGCATGCAAGAGGAGTGTGTGTAACATCACATCACCATCCAGCATGCAAGAGGAGTGTGTGTAACATCACATCACCCCACCATCCAGCAGGCAAGATGAGTGTGTGTAACATCACAGCACCCCACCGTCCAGCATGCAAGAGGAGTGTGTGTAACATCACATCACCCCACCATCCAGCATGCAAGAGGAGTGTGTGTAACATCACATCACCCCACCATCCAGCATGCAAGAGGAGTGAGTAACATCACATCACCCCACCATCCAGCATGCAAGAGGAGTGTGTGTAACATCACATCACCCCACCATCCAGCATGCAAGAGGAGTGAGTAACATCACATCACCCCGCCATCCAGCATGAAAGAGGAGTGTGTGTAACATCACATCACCCCACCATCCAGCATGCAAGAGGAGTGAGTAACATCACATCACCCCACCATCCAGCATGCAAGAGGAGAGTGTGTAACATCACATCACCCCACCATCCAGCATGCAAGAGGAGTGTGTGTAACATCACATCACCCCACGATCCAGCATGCAAGAGGAGCAAGAGGAGTGTGTGTAACATCATATCACCCCACCATCCAGCATGCAAGAGGAGTGAGTAACATCACATCACCCCACCATCCAGCATGTAAGAGGAGTGTGTGTAACATCACATCATCCTACCATCCAGCATGCAAGAGGAGTGTGTGTAACATCACATCACCCCACCATCCAGCATGCAAGAGCAGTGAGTAACATCCCATCACCCCACCATCCAGCATGCAAGAGGAGAGTGTGTAACATCACTGCACCCCACCGTCCAGCATGCAAGAGGAGTGTGTGTAACATCACATCACCCCACCATCCAGCATGCAAGAGGAGTGTGTGTAACATCACATCACCCCACCATCCAGCATGCAAGAGGAGTGAGTAACATCACATCACCCCACCATCCAGCATGCAAGAGAAGTGTGTGTAACATCACATCACCCCACCATCCAGCATGCAAGAGGAGTGAGTAACATCACATCACCCCACCATCCAGCATGCAAGAGGAGTGTGTGTAACATCACATCACCCCACCATCCAGCATGCAAGAGGAGTGTGTGTAACATCACATCACCATCCAGCATGCAAGAGGAGTGTGTGTAACATCATATCACCACACCATCCAGCATGCAAGAGGAGTGAGTAACATCACATCACCCCACCATCCAGCATGTAAGAGGAGTGTGTGTAACATCACATCACCCCACCATCCAGCATGCAAGAGGAGTGTGTGTAACATCACATCACCCCACCATCCAGCATGCAAGAGCAGTGAGTAACATCACATCACCCCACCATCCAGCATGCAAGAGGAGTGTGTGTAACATCACATCACCATCCAGCATGCAAGAGGAGTGTGTGTAACATCACATCACCCCACCATCCAGCAGGCAAGATGAGTGTGTGTAACATCACAGCACCCCACCGTCCAGCATGCAAGAGGAGTGTGTGTAACATCACATCACCCCACCATCCAGCATTCAAGAGGAGTGTGTGTAACATCACATCACCCCAACATCCAGCATGCAAGAGGAGTGAGTAACATCACATCACCTCCCCATCCAGCATGCAAGAGGAGAGTGTGTAACATCACATCACCCCACCATCCAGCATGCAAGAGGAGTGAGTAACATCACATCACCCCGCCATCCAGCATGCAAGAGGAGTGTGTGTAACATCACATCACCCCACCATCCAGCATGCAAGAGGAGTGAGTAACATCACATCACCCCACCATCCAGCATGCAAGAGGAGAGTGTGTAACATCACATCACCCCACCATCCAGCATGCAAGAGGAGTGTGTGTAACATCACATCACCCCACGATCCAGCATGCAAGAGGAGCAAGAGGAGTGTGTGTAACATCATATCACCCCACCATCCAGCATGCAAGAGGAGTGAGTAACATCACATCACCCCACCATCCAGCATGTAAGAGGAGTGTGTGTAACATCACATCACCCCACCATCCAGCATGCAAGAGGAGTGTGTGTAACATCACATCACCCCACCATCCAGCATGCAAGAGGAGTGATTAACAT
Source organism: Ascaphus truei (assembly GCF_040206685.1). Classification (NCBI taxonomy): domain Eukaryota; kingdom Metazoa; phylum Chordata; class Amphibia; order Anura; family Ascaphidae; genus Ascaphus; species Ascaphus truei. The sequence goes on from NC_134495.1 coordinate 25,829,401, forward strand.
CACATCACCCCACCATCCAGCATGTAAGAGGAGTGTGTGTAACATCACATCACCCCACCATCCAGCATGCAAGGGGAGTGTGTGTAACATCACATCACCCCGCCATCCAGCATGCAAGAGGAGTGTGTGTAACATCACATCACCCCACCATCCAGCATGCAAGAGCAGTGAGTAACATCACATCACCCCACCATCCAGCATGCAAGAGGAGTGTGTGTAACATCACATCACCATCCAGCATGCAAGAGGAGTGTGTGTAACATCACATCACCCCACCATCCAGCAGGCAAGATGAGTGTGTGTAACATCACAGCACCCCACCGTCCAGCATGCAAGAGGAGTGTGTGTAACATCACATCACCCCACCATCCAGCATGCAAGAGGAGTGTGTGTAACATCACATCACCCCACCATCCAGCATGCAAGAGGAGTGAGTAACATCACATCACCCCACCATCCAGCATGCAAGAGGAGTGTGTGTAACATCACATCACCCCACCATCCAGCATGCAAGAGGAGTGAGTAACATCACATCACCCCGCCATCCAGCATGAAAGAGGAGTGTGTGTAACATCACATCACCCCACCATCCAGCATGCAAGAGGAGTGAGTAACATCACATCACCCCACCATCCAGCATGCAACAGGAGAGTGTGTAACATCACATCACCCCACCATCCAGCATGCAAGAGGAGTGTGTGTAACATCACATCACCCCACGATCCAGCATGCAAGAGGAGCAAGAGGAGTGTGTGTAACATCATATCACCCCACCATCCAGCATGCAAGAGGAGTGAGTAACATCACATCACCCCACCATCCAGCATGTAAGAGGAGTGTGTGTAACATCACATCATCCTACCATCCAGCATGCAAGAGGAGTGTGTGTAACATCACATCACCCCACCATCCAGCATGCAAGAGCAGTGAGTAACATCACATCACCCCACCATCCAGCATGCAAGAGGAGAGTGTGTAACATCACATCACCATCCAGCATGCAAGAGGAGTGTGTGTAACATCACATCACCCCACCGTCCAGCATGCAAGAGGAGTGAGTAACATCACATCACCCCACCATCCAGCATGCAAGAGGAGAGTGTGTAACATCACATCACCCCACCATCCAGCATGCAAGAGGAGTGTGTGTAACATCACATCAACCCACGATCCAGCATGCAAGAGGAGCAAGAAGAGTGTGTGTAACATCATTTCACCCCACCATCCAGCATGCAAGAGGAGTGAGTAACATCACATCACCCCACCATCCAGCATGTAAGAGGAGTGTGTGTAACATCACATCACCCCACCATCCAGCATGCAAGAGGAGTGTGTGTAACATCACATCACCCCACCATCCAGCATGCAAGAGGAGTGAGTAACATCACATCACCCCACCATCCAGCATGTAAGAGGAGTGTGTGTAACATCACATCACCCCACCATCCAGCATGCAAGGGGATTGTGTGTAACATCACATCACCCCGCCATCCAGCATGCAAGAGGAGTGTGTGTAACATCACATCACCCCACCATCCAGCATGCAAGAGGAGTGTGTGTAACATCACATCACCCCACCATCCAGCATGCAAGAGCAGTGAGTAACATCACATCACCCCACCATCCAGCATGCAAGAGGAGTGTGTGTAACATCACATCACCATCCAGCATGCAAGAGGAGTGTGTGTAACATCACATCACCCCACCATCCAGCAGGCAAGATGAGTGTGTGTAACATCACAGCACCCCACCGTCCAGCATGCAAGAGGAGTGTGTGTAACATCACATCACCCCACCATCCAGCATGCAAGAGGAGTGTGTGTAACATCACATCACCCCACCATCCAGCATGCAAGAGGAGTGAGTAACATCACATCACCCCACCATCCAGCATGCAAGAGGAGTGTGTGTAACATCACATCACCCCACCATCCAGCATGCAAGAGGAGTGAGTAACATCACATCACCCCGCCATCCAGCATGAAAGAGGAGTGTGTGTAACATCACATCACCCCACCATCCAGCATGCAAGAGGAGTGAGTAACATCACATCACCCCACCATCCAGCATGCAAGAGGAGAGTGTGTAACATCACATCACCCCACCATCCAGCATGCAAGAGGAGTGTGTGTAACATCACATCACCCCACGATCCAGCATGCAAGAGGAGCAAGAGGAGTGTGTGTAACATCATATCACCCCACCATCCAGCATGCAAGAGGAGTGAGTAACATCACATCACCCCACCATCCAGCATGTAAGAGGAGTGTGTGTAACATCACATCATCCTACCATCCAGCATGCAAGAGGAGTGTGTGTAACATCACATCACCCCACCATCCAGCATGCAAGAGCAGTGAGTAACATCACATCACCCCACCATCCAGCATGCAAGAGGAGAGTGTGTAACATCACATCACCATCCAGCATGCAAGAGGAGTGTGTGTAACATCACATCACCCCACCGTCCAGCATGCAAGAGGAGTGAATAACATCACATCACCCCACCATCCAGCATGCAAGAGGAGAGTGTGTAACATCACATCACCCCACCATCCAGCATGCAAGAGGAGTGTGTGTAACATCACATCAACCCACGATCCAGCATGCAAGAGGAGCAAGAAGAGTGTGTGTAACATCATATCACCCCACCATCCAGCATGCAAGAGGAGTGAGTAACATCACATCACCCCACCATCCAGCATGTAAGAGGAGTGTGTGTAATATTACATCACCCCACCATTCAGCATGCAAGAGGAGTGTGTGTAACATCACATTACCCCACCATCCAGCAGGCAAGAGGAGTGTGTGTAACATCACAGCACCCCACCGTCCAGCATGCAAGAGGAGTGTGTGTAACATCACATCACCCCACCATCCAGCCGGCAAGATGAGTGTGTGTAACATCACAGCACCCCACCGTCCAGCATGCAAGAGGAGTGTGTGTAACATCACATCACCCCACCATCCAGCATGCAAGAGGAGTGTGTGTAACATCACATCACCCCACCATCCAGCATGCAAGAGGAGTGAGTAACATCACATCACCCCGCCATCCAGCATGCAAGAGGAGTGTGTGTAACATCACATCACCCCACCATCCAGCATGCAAGAGGAGTGTGTGTAACATCACATCACCCCACCAACCAGCATGCAAGAGGAGGGTGTAACATCCCATCACCCCACCATCCAGCATGCAAGAGGAGTGTGTAACATCACCCCACCTTCCAGCATGCAAGAGGAGTGTGTGTAACATCACATCACCTCCCCATCCAGCATGCAAGAGGAGTGTGTAACATCACATCACCCCACCATCCAGCATGCAAGATGAGTGTGTAACATCACATCACCCCCCCCCATCCAGCATGCAAGAGGAGTGTGTGTAACATCACATCACCCCACCATCCAGCATGCAAGAGGAGTGTGTGTAACATCACATCACACCCCCATCCAGCATGCAAGAGGAGTGTGTAACATCACATCACCCCACCATCCAGCATGCAAGAGGAGTGTGTGTAACCTCACATCACCCCACCATCCAGCATGCAAGAGGAGTGTGTAACATCACCCCACCTTCCAGCATGCAAGAGGAGTGTGTGTAACATCACATCACCCCACCGTCCAGCATGCAAGAGGAGTGTGTAACATCACATCACCTCCCCATCCAGCATGCAAGAGGAGTGTGTGTAACATCACATCACACCCCCATCCAGCATGCAAGAGGAGTGTGTAACATCACATCACCCCACCATCCAGCATGCAAGAGGAGTGTGTGTAACATCACATCACCCCACCATCCAGCATGCAAGATGAGTGTGTGTAACCTCACATCACCCCACCATCCAGCATGCAAGAGGAGTGTGTAACATCACCCCACCTTCCAGCATGCAAGAGGAGTGTGTGTAACATCACATCACCCCACCATCCAGCATGCAAGAGGAGTGTGTGTAACATCACATCACCCCACCGTCCAGCATGCAAGAGGAGTGTGTAACATCACATCACCTCCCCATCCAGCATGCAAGAGGAGTGTGTAACATCACATCACCCCACCATCCAACATGCAAGAGGAGTTTGTGTAACATCACATCACCCCACCATCCAGCATGCAAGAGGAGTGTGTGTAACCTCACATCACCCCACCACCCAGCATGCAAGAGGAGAGTGTGTAACATCACATCACCCCACCATCCAGCATGCAAGAGGAGTGTGTGTAACATCACATCACCCCACCATCCAGCATGCAAGAGGAGTGTGTGTAACCTCACATCACCCCACCATCCAGCATGCAAGAGGAGTGTGTAACATCACCCCACCTTCCAGCATGCAAGAGGAGTGTGTGTAACATCACATCACCCCACCGTCCAGCATGCAAGGAGTGTGTGTAACATCACATCACCCCACCATCCAGCATGCAAGAGGAGTGTGTAACATCACATCACACCACCATCCAGCATGCAAGAGGAGTGTGTGTAACATCACATCATCCCACCATCCAGCATGCAAGTGGAGTGTGTAACATCACATCACCTCCCCATCCAGCATGCAAGAGGAGTGTGTAGCATCACATCACCCCACCACCCAGCATGCAAGAGGAGAGTGTGTAACATCACATCACCCCACCGTCCAGCATGCAAGAGGAATGTGTAACATCACATCACCTCCTCATCCAGCATGCAAGAGGAGAGTGTGTAACATCACATCACCCCACCGTCCAGCATGCAAGAGGAATGTGTAACATCACATCACCTCCCTATCCAGCATGCAAGAGGAGTGTGTAACATCACATCACCCCACCATCCAGCATGCAAGAGGAGTGGGTAACATCACATCACCTCCCCATCCAGCATGCAAGAGGAGTGTGTAACATTACATCACCCCACCACCCAGCATGCAAGAGGAGTGTGTGTAACATCACATCACCCCACCGTCCAACATGTAAGAGGAGTGTGTGTAACATCACATCACCCCACCATCCAGCAGGCAAGAGGAGTGTGTGTAACATCACATTACCCCACCATCCAGCATGCAAGAGGAGTGTGTCTCATAGATTCAAAGGAGTACTCCGATTATTTTCACAGCAATCTGCCCCGGGTGCTCGGCACCTCTACAGAAACGCGACATTCAGATGAATAATGCAATAGTCAGCATTTCAAACTCTTGGTGTAAACCTGAAAGTTTTATGTAGGATCAACGTTTCCGTCCCTCCTTGGACCTTTGTCAAGATACAGAGCATTAAAACAATGCAACTTATAATCACATCCCACTTGTGTGAAGCAGGAGAATGTGGGCACCAAAGACCACTGTGTACAGTAGGTGCCAGGCAACAAGGTCAAACACATTCTTGTAATCTGGTGATGTCTTGCAAACGATATATTGACTAAGGATCAATGGGTATTGTAATAAAATATTTAAAATATGTTAGTCAGGTTAGTGGAAAAAACAGACAACTGTCCATTCGTAGAAATAAACGTAGAAATTCATACCATTCGCAGATTAGGCTGGTTCAACAATGTGATGACTTTTAAGGGGTTAATGGGTTGATCTATTGAATCCTGCAGTAACAGTTGTCAGCCCCAGCAGACCTCTTAGGCCCGTAATATAGTGGGCGTGCGCTCATGCCTATGCGAACGTTCGTGCACGTGACGCACACTTTTTCTGTGTTAGGACCGTGCTGCTGCGAACGACAGTCTTGGAAGGTACTGTGTGTGTGTGTGTGTCACTGTGTGTGTCACTGTGTCTTTGTGTGTCACTGGGGGAGCTGTGTGTGTGTGTGTGTGTGTCACTGTGTCTTTGTGTGTCACTGGGGGAGCTGTGTGTGTGTGTGTGTGTGTCACTGTGTCTTTGTGTGTCACTGGGGGAGCTGTGTGTGTGTGTGTGTGTGTCACTGTGTCTTTGTGTGTCACTGAGGAAGCTGTGTGTGTGTGTGTGTCACTGTGTCTTTGTGTGTCACTGGGGGAGCTGTGTGTGTGTGTGTGTGTCACTGTGTCTTTGTGTGTCACTGAGGAAGCTGTGTGTGTATATATGTATGTGTGTATATTAAAAATGAAAGAAAGCATGCTGTGAGAATAAATTATTTATTAATATTGTGCACACATACACACACATACACATTGTGGTAGTGGCGCAAATACTTATTTTTCGTTGTCTTCCCCGCTATCGCCCGGCTCGACACTCACTGCCGTGCGCGTCCCTAGCATACAATGACTGGCTAACCACCGCCAACTATAACTTTCGCGCGTACGGCGCAGCAAGAGCGCCCCCTATACTATGGGCCTTATACGACATTCTGATTATAGGAGAGCATGGTATAATTATATCATTCAGTTATAATCAATACACATCAATAGTAAATTGAAACTATGGTAATCTTTGGGATGATACATGAAAGGAAATGGAAGGAAACAAATCAACAATCATGGCAGAAGTGTCAATGTGTCAATTCTGATCTCAAAGAGTCCATTCTTCTAACTGGATACTACATAAAGTTGCTGCATCATGAAGGCATTTGGATATAAGTGTGTCTGAGTAAAACCTTTAGCAACAACGATCATCTTATCACCAAAATCTTAATGTGTTCATGTTGGGACTGCATGCACAGCAAGTGCTTTGATCCTACATTAAACTCTCTTCTTTACACCAATGCCTCTGGAGTAATGGCTATTGACACGCCAGAGGCCCCAGGGCAGCTGCTCATCGTTTAAGGGCACATTGGGCTGACAGCTTCGACGGGGCAGCCAACCGGAAAGGAAACGGAAGTGACGGCCCGTCCGCTTTTATTTCCGGGATCCAGGCCTGGGAGCGTCCTGTGATCGCGCCTGGAGCGATCACATGATCCAGTGGCAACCTGGTGCCGCCAGACCCCTGGCACTGTAAAGGTTAAACACCGATTGACCAAATAGAGGAATATCGAAAAATATATACTGTACACTCTAGGGACGTACTCTTACCAAAGGGTTTCTAATAGATCTGTAAATGCAATCATTTGTATATACAATATATATTTGTGATATACAAGAAGGCAAGGGTCACTAACCATTTGCACTGCATGGGCAATAATTTCACTATTAATAAAGATATTTTAACATTTGTGTCAAATACCACTCGTGTTACAAGAGTGAAAAAAAAAAAATCAAATCAATCCAAGTTTACAATCTGGATAATTCTGCGTGTGAGTATTATAGTGACTTGGTTGCTAATTATTCAGTAATTATACAGCGTGATTCACTTTTTTGTAACGCAACTGATGGAGCCATACTGATAAAATAAGGCTTTTGACAGGTCTACTAATCCAGTGTCATTATAAAATGCAGCTCGAGCCAAGAATTCTGAAATGATATACAATAAAGGTGAATACAAGAAAACTACAAAAGTCATTTCTTTGATAATGGAGAGCGAGAGTAAAATGCCACAAATTACTTGGATGTAATATTTTTCATGTCAGATATTGATTTTATATACAAACCTATCATCAGATTATTTATCAAATATCTCCCGGCTGCAAATTGGGAGCAAAAATAATGCAAAAGAAATATCAAAGGGAATTACCAAAAAAATGGGGTTTCCGTTTCTTTCGTAAATATGGTGCTAACTTTCGCACGCGTTTATTCCCAAATTTTGAAGCCGAGAGATTCTGATACGTAGCCTCCTAAATGTTAAACTTTTTATCAATAACATTAGTAAATAATCATTTATTTTGTACAGCCAGTACGTATAGTGGTTTTTACATTTAGGTTGATGGGTACTCTTGTGTCTGCTTGAAGAGAAGTGTAAAACATTTGTATGTATTTATTTATTAATTTATTATTTATTTATAAAATATTTTACCAGGAAGTAATACATTGAGAGTTACCTCTCGTTTTCAAGTATGTCCTGGGCACAGGGTAAAACAAATAATACATGGTTACAAATACAGTTACATAAATGAACAGGGTATACATTTATATACAAGACATTGCATGCACAGTTAAAGAAAATATATATTATGGGCGTATGAAACAGTTACAGACCAGATTAAAATGTGAGACAGCCTTAGATTTGAAAGAACTTCAACTGGTGGTGGATGTGACAACATTGGCAACATTGAACACATTTAAATCCTGAAATTGTCAAAATTAATAATAAGACTCCATCTTGTATAGGCCCCGATTTCATATGCTGTGTTGGAGAAAATTCCTTTGCATAGCGCTGATCCCTTCATATTGAATAAGGGCCGTTGGTTTCCTTACCAACTTCAGTTGTATTCTGTATCTCTTTCAATATTTTTAGGCACTGGGCTCCTTTTTCACCCTGTGTACATTAGCGACTTGGAGAGTGTCAAGCGAAGGAGTTCTGAAATAAATCAGAGACGCACATGTTGGATTTGGAACAGGGGCCTGTTCTCGTAGCTCCGAAGTTGGCACCGCACGGCTTGGCGTGTTCAGAATGAGCGGAATTCAATGTGAGAGAGAATCCCTATTCTCTACTGCAAATCACTTCTTCTAAACCGCTTCTATAGAGAGCGACAAACCGCCTGGTTTAACTGCCAAACATTGTAGGGAGAAGCTTGTGGGGAGCACAGATGTCACCATATGTGGGGAAAGAAGTATATATAGTGTAGTATGTTCTACAAAATAAACAATCAATTCAAAGAATCACGATTGGGAACTCACACTTCCCAATCGTGATTCTTTGAATTGATTGTTTATTTTGTAGAACATACTACACTATATATATTTCTTTCTCCACATATGGTGACATCTGCGCTCCCCACAAGCTTCTCCCTACAATCTACGACAGGAGGAATTGGATCTTCCCCATAGAGGGTTGAGCAGCGAAGTTCACTATTATATATTTTTTATCCACTTATAATTAATGAGCACTTTTTTATAAAACGTTTTTTATATAAGGTTTATTATTCACAAGTTTATTGCACCTCTATTAGAAGCGCCTCACACTTCCTTTTTACACTTAACTGCCAAACAGCCTGGATTGTACGTGCTTTAGAAGCGTTATGACCTGAGATGGTGCTAACTCCATCCCCAGTCTGATTTATGGGATTTGATCTCCCAGCCATACCCATGTTTCAGGCTCTGGATGTAACGCACAATGCCAATCTCGCGGAGGGAAAAAAAGTGAGTTTTTAGAAGCAGTTTGCATAACGAAGCTGCGAGACATGCAGTAAAAAAAAAAAAAAAAAGTGAGTTTGAGGCTTTTTTGATTGGAATAACAGAGCCAGAGTGAAACCGCTGCTAAAAAAGCCGTTTAGACACGGATTGGACATGCGAGAAGGGCTTACAGAATAGAAACGCCTGCCAAGCCACTTCCAAAGGGCACTTTAGAAGCAGGTTGTCACACTTCAGAGCTACTAGAAGTAGTCCAAATAGTATTTGACAGCAACTAATCTCTTAGCCCACCTCGTCTACCCATTTTCAGATGTGTGGCAAAACTTTAGACCCCATTTGATCCTTGGGTTTGTTTCATATTTAGGATAGCCTTATGTCTATTGCAAGCATGTCTGAATCCCCCCCTCTGTATTAGCCCCTAGCACCTCTGTTGGGAGGTTATTCCACACATCCACCACCCTTTCTGTGAAGTATTCCTCACATTTTCCCTGCAGCGTCAGAGTATGACCTCTTGCTCTAGCTCTTCTCTTTCCTGAAATATACATCCCTCCTGCACCTTGTAGAAATAATTGATACATTTGAAAGTTTATACTATCACACCCTCCCTACTTTCTCTCCTCCAAGCTGTTGGAGGTTCTGTATTTCATTCATTTCTTTTTACAGCATCGATAATCTAACCCTGGCCTCATGTAGCATGAGCCTCCCTGACTAACGACCTGCATCAAACGTACGTGTCTTGATCGTTAAGCTTCTCACATTCCATGCAGCCGTAAGCAGGAAAGATTCTGCATAGTAAATAGCATTCAAGGTTCTGTACATTACTTCCCATTTGGAAATTATTTCACCCGTCTCAAACATTGCCACAATGGACATACTACTCTTGGAAATGTTATGAAATATATTGAAAATATGGGCTATAAATGTAGAGATCAATATTTCAAATATAGATGGAGGATATGTATTAAGTCTCCCTGGTTGAAAACCACTGTTCACAAATGCTGCTCTAGTTTAATCAACCAAGAAAATCTCATCAGATTCAATGGGAATGTTTTTCCTTAAAGGGGCAATCTCTCCAAGGACCAAATCTGGCTTAGTATTTAAAATGTATTTGTTAAAGGTTGAGAACCCCCCCCCCTCCCTTTTTGTCAGCCCTCTCCCCCTCCTCCAGCTCTCACCCCTAACCGTGGGACAGGGTGGTGATAGAGGCAGGCAGTGAGAGATGAGTACGGCGGCGGGCCACCAGAGTTAAGCAGAGGAGCAGTCTGCAGAGGAGTTAGGAGTTATACAGAGGCAGAGTAAGACAGCCGAGGAGGAGTGCACTGTAGCAGCATAGACACCAGGAGTAAGGAAGACTTCCTGGTCGGACCACTGGGGCGCGCTCCTCCCCGGCCGTCCTGCTCTGCCTCCGTGCAACATCTAACTCTTCTGTAGGCTGCTTCACTGCTTCACTCTGGCGGCCTGCCACTGCCACTGCCACGTACCATCATCTCCGCTTGCCTGCCTCTATCTGGGGGAGAAGAGAGAGAGATGGTCAGCAGGGCCGCCGACAGGGTTTTGCCCAGGCTATGTCTCTTATTCTAAGTTATAATATTGACATCATACCAAATATTTTAACATAAATAAAATAGCACATAGCAGTTTGTTAATAGTTTTACACACACACACACACACACACACACACACACACACACACACACACACACACACACACACACACACACACACACACACACACACACACACACACACACACACACACACACACACACACACACACACACACACGCGCGCGCTGTTAGGATCTACCTTGACATGGTTTCAGGCTTAACTTGTTTTGGCCAAGAGATTGAACTAACGAGAAGAAAAAAACATACAGTAGAAGTTAATGAAATAATTTGTTATATTGGGTGTGCATTGAGGCTTCTATGTTTAGTAATATATATATATATATAAACGGAAATAGTTGTGTTAGTCCAATTGCGATAGTGCAGAATTAATGAGTTCTTCGGTATTAGGTGATAACTTTTTAATTTGGACTAACGATTTATGTCATAGGACACGCTTTCGAGAGTACTCCTCTCTTCCTCAGGTCAGCAATACCGTATACACTGTATATATATATATATATATATATATATATATGTATATATATATATATATATATATATATATATATATCAAATATTATTGAGAATATATATTTTTCGCCTCATTTTTTTGTAATCCTTGAAAATCACAAGATATTTGAGACACCGAACAATAACACTTTTTCTGTGTGTTGATACATAATCCCATTGGATTAGGCACAAGGCACAACTTCCATTTCAGCAACGAATTTCCATCAACAAAAACAGAAATAACATACAGTATTTATTCCCAAGACTAAATGCAGTCTTACATCAGACCTTAGAAATGTTCATTATACAGGCACCTTGCATAGCTGCTTCTTAACTCAGTTTCCATGGACACAGCTTTTACCTGTCAAGAAGTTGCTTATATTCTTTCCCAACTCTCGAGTTCCCTTCAGGAGTCTAGTTAGGAGGCCACTTGAAGGGAAACTTGTCTTTATATATTAGCCTTTCCCCTCTAAACCTAATTTGGCTAATTGGCCAGTCACGAAACAGGCTACAGCTGCTCTCTGTGTAAGCTTATTGGGTGCACTTAGACAAGATTATAAAGCAGCCACTGGCACTTTATCTGGTAGGAGAGCATGCTGAGGCCACTGCATAAACTGTGCATCGTACAGGAAGGTCGTTGTAGGACACATGCTATGTTATATGATGATACATAATTCATTGTTTGAAATGAATTTAGACGCATTGCATCATGTTGAATACCTTATTGATGCAATGTACATTTACATTTAAATTTAAACAGAATGTATATTTTTATTTATAACCAGTGTTAATAAATCTAAATTATTGGTGTAATAATATATATATAATAGCCATATTGTGAAAAGCATACACAATTGTAACAAAATTGGGGCTGCACTAGGGACACTTCTGGCCGAATAAACAAAGCAATATGCTCTGTTTATGAGACTCGTTTGCTCTCTTTACATTAAATTGCTTTGTGTTTGACCGCTATTAGTGTCACAGCTGTTTGGGTGCTGCAGGTACTCTTTTATTTTTAAATCTACGATTGTTCAAATGAATTGCCATTAGTGTGCGATAGTAGTTATCGCACTTTATTAAGCACTGTATGTTGCACAGAACCTAAACATCCATACAAAGAAAACGGTCCATATACTGTACATTTATATACTAGAAGTTCAAAATGGCATATAGTGTAATGTAGCATAGGTCAAGTAATCTTTTACCTGGTACAACATAATGAAAGATTTTTAGACTATAATATATATATATATATATATATATATATAATATATATATATATATATATATATTTTTAAATAAGTTTCACTAGTGCAGTGAAATCTTTTCTCTTGTTATGCATATATTTATTTGTTCGTGTATTTGTGGTTTATTTACTAGAACGGCTTTTTTATCCAGTGGAAAGAAGGTTAAAGGGGCAATAAAATACGCTGCGTTGAGCAATAGATATGACACTCTCCTTTCTGTGATGCTTGTCACTGTGGTTTTCTCACATTGCTGTTTTAGCCTAATTTTGCATTGCTAATAAACACATTTTAAATTATACAACGATCGAGAAGGTGCAAATTGCTCTTAACTTCGTGCAACATCAACAGAAGTTCAAAATTTGGAGCTAGGCTTTCAAAATCTCACTTTATTATCTCGGTCCCTTGATTTTATGCCGGATAGAGAATCTACTGACTTCACAACACGGTTATATATACATGTGTGTGGTGTGTGTATGTACAGAGAGATCTGTGATTTATCATCAATGAGGTACACATCGGCTGAATGAACATGGGACAGCAAAGGCACTAAAAGTTAAAGGGACTGAGAAACAGCTGATAAGACCCTCTGTGAACCACCGTAGGAGCTGCAAAGAACATTTTGGCGCCAACTATGGCTTTCCCCTTCACTATAAAGATGTAGTGCGAGTCACATTGCAGTAGGAGCTTGACAAAGGACTTGACTGCCTGAAACGTCACCCATTTTATCCATTTGTTATTTTTTCTATAATGTAGCGAGTGATGTGGACTTTGTTCTATTTTGTCTGTATTTCCTGGAGCTGGATGGTCATCCTGGCTCCACCGCGTTCACCCTACTTAAGCGAAGTATTATCCTATAATCATTGATTATTTTTTGAGTGCCACTGATATCTTCATTGGAGTGTATATATATATATATATATATATAATATATATAATATATATATATATATATATATATATATATATATATATATATATATATATATATATGTAGCCCCCTGTAAACAGCACAGGCTATACATATCTTTCTCCTATTGTGGTAAGTCCTGTTAAGGGCAGGCGCCAGTAGTAATCATGGGTTTTCCCCCTTCACGCCCTGCCCTGAGTGATAGATGCAGGCACCTGACTCTGCTGCAGGCATGAGACAGAGGGGTGGGACTGACTCTATTTAGCAGCCAGCTCCTGTGAGTGTCAGTGAGTCTACTCTAGGAAGTCTGTCCTGGGAGTTGGAGGAGAGAAGTAGGTCGAGCTCTCTCCTGGGAGCAGGGGAGCTACAAAGAGAACTCTGGCCTATAATAGTCGGCGAGTGAGCATAGCTCCGGTGGGACCAATGCCTCTCACCCTGATGAGGGGGTGATGGGGAGGATCTACCCCCGCCCAGAGGGGACCCTCTGAGGTGGGCACTGGGGTATTGAGGCCCCTCACAGACCATCCTGTCGGCGTACCTCTTGGAGGAAAGGAGAGGAGAAAGGCTGTACACCTTGGGATTTCTGTGTGTGCTGCTGCTATTGCTGTTGTTGTTGCGGCTGCTTGCTGCAAGGCTGCTGTGTGCGATCTAGAGACAATAAAGAAAGACCTTGCTGATCTTACTAAAGACTGTTGTGTGATTCTGGAGCATCCACCCTGGGAACGGGGTTAATTCTTCTATACGGGTCCTACCCCATATCCCTGGGAAGGTATAGAGGATGGAGGCGCTGCACCACCACTAAAAGAATGAGGCAACTACCCCAAAAGCCTGGTCCTGTGTCCCCAACAACATCGCGGGAAGCTCAGGCCCTCCTGTTCCAAGCAGTTATGCACCACTCAAGCACGTGTAACCAGCCCTCACACACCCTAGTTATAGCATATGTGTCGGGGGGGGGGACGGACATGGGTTACATATATATATATGTTTATTGTATATTAGAATTTATGTATATATTATTATTGATGTAAGTATATTGTCACAGGTTTCCTTGCCAGGCAGGGCACAGGTTAAGTTAATGGACAACTGTTCTGCCCTATTTAGGGCTTGGGAAAGGAGTAACAATGCTTCAATTGTGTGGTTTAGGCTGCTCCAACCTTTGGGTATTTTGGTGCACGTTCCCACTTGCATTAGCGTCAGTGGCCGGCATATAAATGGTTAATATGGTTAACTTGTTAGCTGGCCAGGTTTATGTTATTGTTAAACCTTAATAAAGCTGCGGCTGTTTACATCCAAAGTCATCGTCTGTCATTAATTAGGAATTGGGGTAACGGCTAAAAGGTTCACGTGTATAAGGAATCTGATAGTCAAGGGAAGGGCACAGTCAGAGCTATATTATTATGAGATGTATGAAAAGGAGCACCTGTAATTGACACAGTTTTTCTTTTGCTGTCAAATAAATCCGCCAGGTCTGAAATGGCATTAACCTTTGCTCCTGAGAAATGTGCAACAAATGTAAGAAGCAAGATGAACAAGCTTTATACATACAGTATATGGCGCTGGCACAAATTGACACATCTGCTTTGTTTGCTTCCATTGCTCCTCGTAATCCATGTCCCCCACATCATTTAATGTATCCCATTATCATTTGTGGAAGACTGTACATATTACCACGTTCCTCCCTTTAGAAGTTTGCTGCAGGTAAAAGGGCTGGCCTTGGATATATGGAAAACAAAAGAACAAATCCTGCACTCCTACCAATGTGGGCTAAAATATGCATGTTTATATTTAGAACCTAAGTGGGTAACAAAGGAATCATTTGGTTGCATCTTTTGATCAAAACATGATACAAGCCTGCCAACCTCGTCAAGGTAAACTCCATTTAGCAGGTACCTACGCTGAACATGTATTTAATGTAAAATTGGTAGGAGCACAGAATTTGTTATTTTGTGTTCCATTATATTTTGTGCATCATTGAAGTTCTCCTTAACTCCTTCTCTTGACACTCCCCAGTGCAAAATGTGCTTTGAGTATCATGATACATTGACGTAAAGGTAAAAAAACAAAAAGTCCGGCCATTTTCTGATTCGATTGATTCATACTAATTGTGAATTATTGTAAGGATCCGTGCTGCGGGCATACCCGCTGCCAGCGCCTCCTTACCTCTCTTACATGCCGCCCAGGCTCCCCGGCGGCATACCTCACTCCTTGCGGCTCTCTCTCCCGCTGCCCCCACACTGCCATTTTCTGGCGCCGGGCGCCTGACTCCGCCCCCGATGACGCGGCACACACTCCACGCGCTTCCCTGTCTCTTCCCCGTCAGGTCCGCCCTCCAGGCCCTTCTCTCCCATCAGGCTCTTCTCCGGGCCGCTCCTCCGCTCTTCCCCTTGCTGTGACAGGCCCCAGCTACCCAGACACCTTTCCCATCTCAGGTCCTCCCCTGGGCAGCTTCTCTGCCCCTCCCCTTGCTGTGACAGGCCCCAGCTACTCAGACACCTTTCCCCTTTCAGGTCCTCCCCTGGGCCGCTCCTCTGTTCCTCCCCCTGCTCCAATAGGCCCCAGCTTCCCAAACACTTCCCGCCTATCAGGTCCTTCCTCTGACCACTCCTCTGTTCCTCCCCTTCCTCTGATAGGTCCCAACCCCCTATTTAGTCTCCCATCACCATTACCTCCTTGCTCTGCATAGCTTCTGTACCTTGGTGCTGTCTGATGTTGCCTGGCCCCTTTTGTCTTTCAGTCCCTGTTCCTGTCCCTGGATATTCTGCTGACCTCCCTGGGCATTGACCTTCGGCTTTGGACTTCGTTTATGCTGCTCTCTGGTACCCTTGGACTTGGCGTTGGACTCTTTACCTTGCAGACTTCTATATCCCTTGGACACGGCTTACAAACAATCTACTTCGCTGCTCTCTCCACTCCACGACTCAGGCTTATGGACACTCAACTACGCTGCTCTCCATTCCATCACCATTGGCTTACGGACTATACCTACCACCGCTGGAGTTGGCAAGTACGGTACTCTTTCTATTGTTGTTACCCGGACCATCTACGCTACTTCCACACTCCGGCCGTTTACTGTTAGGTGTGTGGTATTATCCCTTTCCACCTCAGTCCCGGGGTCTCTTCTGGGTTGTGGGCAGGCCGAGCGTTACAATTATGTGGCTTCGGCGCCATCAGCGCCCAGATTGAAGCCACGGGTTCCATCTTGTTCCCTGGCAGTCCTTACTCCCGACCACACCTAGGTTGCAGGGGCCATCTTGGTCACTAGTATCCTGCCTATAAAGAGGCAGGACTTCCTCCAGCTGGTGCCAGAGTATAGTTCCTGTTTGGCTCCTGGTTCCGGTGGATCGGCACCCTGCATTGTTTCCAGCCTGTGACCCCGACCTTCAACCTCAGCCGCCTGCCTCGACCATTTCCTGCGACCCCGACTATTCTATTCTCGATTCAGGACTCTATTTCTTGGTTCAGGTTGGTGGACTATATCCTATCTCAGCCTTGCGGATCACTTCCGGTTTAGAGATGTGCATCGTTACATGAATGAGGCGGATTGAGAAGTTTGCCCTGTTTTGTATTATCTGTATTAGGGGTAAAAACTAAAAAGCAGCCAAACTCCTTTCCAAACAAGCAAACAAACTGGCTCCATGTTTACTAAAACATACAGAACACCTACAAGCTCAAATTGAACCCCCAAAATACCCACAACATATATATAAGCATATAAGTTTCACAGAGGAGTGCTACTGAGCATGGCAATTTATATTTAAAACCAGAGACATAACATAAAACACAGACAAAGCTCAGTGCACATCCAGAAAAACTTATATACGGTACAGTGCCTAAATATACATGTATAAATAACTAATAAATAAAATGGTCTTTTAGTTTAACATTTTGGCCAAATTGTTGTAAGCCCTTGAGCCAAACTTCACGGCAGACCACGTTCAAGGGTCCCTACACTAATATAAATTCTTAATAACCTGTGCATTGCCAGGAAGAATGATTTATAATAAATCTGTCAATATGAGTTGCAAAAGTTCTAAGTCTGATTGAAGCTTTTATTAACCTGTACATTACCAGGAAAAGCACTCTGTAATAGATTTGTCACAATCACACTGCATGCAGGCAAGTTCCCCTGATAGTTGGAGATGCCATGGAGTGAGCTTTTAACCATTTAAATGTGGGAGGGAGTGAGCTTCAATTGGATAGGAGGTTGCCACCCTCCAAAACAGCCAAGACTAGCTGCACAAGAATTATAAAACATACAGAACACCTACAAGCTCAAATTGAACCCCCAAAATACCCACAACATATATATAAGCATATAAGTTTCACAGAGGAGTGCTACTGAGCATGGCAATTTATATTTAAAACCAGAGACATAACATAAAACACAGACAAAGCTCAGTGCACATCCAGAAAAACTTATATACGGTACAGTGCCTAAATATACATGTATAAATAACTAATAAATAAAATGGTCTTTTAGTTTAACATTTTGGCCAAATTGTTGTAAGCCCTTGAGCCAAACTTCACGGCAGACCACGTTCAAGGGTCCCTACACTAATATAAATTCTTAATAACCTGTGCATTGCCAGGAAGAATGATTTATAATAAATCTGTCAATATGAGTTGCAAAAGTTCTAAGTCTGATTGAAGCTTTTATTAACCTGTACATTACCAGGAAAAGCACTCTGTAATAGATTTGTCACAATCACACTGCATGCAGGCAAGTTCCCCTGATAGTTGGAGATGCCATGGAGTGAGCTTTTAACCATTTAAATGTGGGAGGGAGTGAGCTTCAATTGGATAGGAGGTTGCCACCCTCCAAAACAGCCAAGACTAGCTGCACAAGAATTATAAAACATACAGAACACCTACAAGCTCAAATTGAACCCCCAAAATACCCACAACATATATATAAGCATATAAGTTTCACAGAGGAGTGCTACTGAGCATGGCAATTTATATTTAAAACCAGAGACATAACATAAAACACAGACAAAGCTCAGTGCACATCCAGAAAAACTTATATACGGTACAGTGCCTAAATATACATGTATAAATAACTAATAAATAAAATGGTCTTGACAGATTTATTATAAATCATTCTTCCTGGCAATGCACAGGTTATTAAGAATTTATATTAGTGTAGGGACCCTTGAACGTGGTCTGCCGTGAAGTTTGGCTCAAGGGCTTACAACAATTTGGCCAAAATGTTAAACTAAAAGACCATTTTATTTATTAGTTATTTATACATGTATATTTAGGCACTGTACCGTATATAAGTTTTTCTGGATGTGCACTGAGCTTTGTCTGTGTTTTATGTTATGTCTCTGGTTTTAAATATTCCATGTTTACTATAAAGTGCTCTTAATTGTTGCATTGGGGGAGTATCACCACATTTCCATACGCACATTCCCTTTTGTTCATTGGCATCCAATAAAAAAGAGATGGAGAATACAAGGGACTATTTGCTATTTACTAATTTGTACTATTCAAGAAGACACATTATGGAGGACACTTTATGGGCCATTTCCTTGAATGGATCACAAGGTGTCTTCTGGGACCAGAAGCTGTCTTAGCACCACTTAGGAAATATGGGTCAACATCTAGTCCAATAACTGAACAGAAAATGGTATATATTTTGCCCTTGGAAAACACCAGCTATTTGTCAAGCAATTTGCTGGTGTTTTGGCCTAAGTACCATATTTTTTGGCAGAGTATGCATGTGGGCCCCTCTAAGGGAGTCAAAGGGTGAAACTCCATTTACAAGGCAGGAGATTAAACCATGTGTCGGATTTCCTGCAACTGAGATGTAAACTCCTGATTGAGTAGGGATAAAAAGCAGGAAGTAGCTGTTGTCAGTGTCCCTGTTGGAGGTTCTGTGAGAGGATCACAGATCACAGAGCTCCTGCCTGCAGGGATCCAGGCTTGTTGACCAGAAGGTTTTGCCTGGAAACAGTGGGGAACCCAAAGCCCCACACAGCAGAGAAGCCTGCACAAAGAAGGGCAAAATACGTTCCTGGGAGCAGCAGGACTTAAAAGCTTGCAGCTCGGGAAATCAGAGACGCCAGACCAGCATCAGTCAGATAAGACTATATATTGTTCCATAATCTTGGTACATATGTTTTGGAGATGGTAAGTAGCTTAGCTGGCGGCCCAGATAGAAAGGGCCAGAGAAATGTTTATTTAGTCTCCCAACATGGAGTAGGTGTTTGGTTTATGATTTTGTGTTTGGCCTTAAAGAGGCAGTAGCCCCAATGTTTTGGTTGCTGTTTTGTGGAGAATAAAACCACTCAACATTTGGTTGTATCCTAGAAATGTCATGTGTGGAATCTTGTCTGACCTCACCTACAGGCCGCTCCATCACAGCCCCCAAAGAGGACGGAAATGCCTCTCTCTACACTAATTGAATGCCAAGATTGCCTGAATACATGGGGCATTGCATTAATCAAACATATGTGAAGATGCACTGATAATAAAATTATTCGATATTAACGAGTTGTACTGAGAGGTGCCATTTTAAAGAAGTAAAACTCCTAATTTCAGCTCAAGGGACCTCCTGCTTCTGGAGACACTAACCTCCATAGTAGGTGCAGGTAGCCGCTCTGGTTGGCTAGCAGGATTCATGTTACAGTATGGTGGGCGTTTCAATGTTCCCACTCCCTGCGGGCCAATAGGAAGCTGTGACATCACCAGGTTTGGCTTCCTATTGGCCCACGTCTTGAGGGAGGTTGAAACTTTAAAGCCCAGCTAGCCGAGCGGAGTGGCTACCGGCACCTACTATGGAGGATGAAATTAGGTCCCCGGAGCTGAAATTAATGGGGTTCAAGTAGACACACTGCTTCAAACCTGCATAAAAAAATTATACATTTTTTTTTCAAAAAGGTGCTTGGATTGCACCTTTATCGTTACGTTATTTCAGTTATACCTAAACTTGACATTACCGCCATCCAGGCACTGAAATACTGTAGGGCTATTGCAAAATATGGATGGCTGTAACGCCACAGATTGGTATAGTTGAAATAACACTGTTATTTCCCATCATTATTTCCCTCTCCCCTCCTCTCTCTGTCCACTTCAGCAAAAACAAAAGTGTCTGGATAGGATAGGCTCACGACTGGCATAATATCATGCTATTGGAAGATAGTGCAACGTTATGCTAGAATAGAGTGAAGTTAAGCCTAAGCTAATGTAGTAATGTGATGTAGTATGGCTGTTTTTGCATGTAATTAGCTTTGAGGGTACCATGTTAACTTCAGAAAGCTCAGTTAAATCTGTGCTCATAATGTGACGTTACCTAAAACACAAATGGATGTTCTGTTCCCTAAGCTTAATACAAAACAACGGCTTTCCTACATCTCATTAGCATAGCCTTAATACAACTTAATGCTACAATAAGGTGACGTTATCTACTATGTATTGTGGAAAGTTGTTGGTCTGTTCGCTATGCATTTGGACACCTCTTAAGATATCGTAACCAAATATTGCATGATGGTTCCTGAGACCAAGAAGCAGGTTTCTGTCTGTTTGGATTCATTCTTTTTTTAATTCTATGATTTATTACACTTTCTCTGACAAGCAAAACAGCCACTGGTTGTTGAACCTGGCCTATGGCACGTGACATCATACTGGTGACATCATAATGCACACAGCCTGGTGGCAGATAAGGAGATTCAGATAGCTATAAAGTTTAGACAGAATGCTGACGAAGAAGGAAAGAGAGGAGGTCGGTTGGCATGTGGGGAGAGTAAGAATGCTGGAGAAGGAGACAGAGGCGGAAAGAATTGGGGACATCATAAGGTATTAATGGAAAGTGATGGGAGCGAGAGAGAAGAGGGGGGAGAGAGAGAAGGAGGGGAGGGATGAGGTTGGTTTCTTAGAATTCCCGAGCACCGTCAGGTATTTTCAGCTAGCCTTCCATTATGTGACGTTAAGTATGTCTTCGTGTTACTCTAATCCAGACCATGAATTAGATCTTAACTCAAGATAAGAAAGAGAGGAGGGAAATAACGCTACGTTAGTTACATTATACCTAACTGTGGTGTTACACCCTATAAAAGCCCTATATCGGGGTCTGGATGTGAGTAACGGCAAGTTAAAGTATGACCCAGCTAACATAGCGATAAACCTTCATGTTATCCTTGATGGACTTTAGTGCTGGGTTACCGCAAACTGGGGGACTTTTCCAGGGAGATGTTCCAGGTGGGGCGCGGCGGTTACAGAGGCCCTGCGCTCTTCCCCAAAGCATTTCAATTAAATGCCGGGGACCGAGCAAGGCCTATGTAAGTCTCTCTTACCTTGACTGAGATGGCTTTGGGTGACACATTGCCATGACAACGGGGCGTCAGGTGATGTGACGTCACATGACCCCGCTACGAGGTAAGGGGGGCGGGAGCAATAGGGTAGAGCAGACAAGGGGGTGCAGGGCAAAAGGTTTGTGCAACTCTGCTTTAGTGGATATGCAATGTTATGATAACACCTTATTTCCATATAATTTCCATGGCATTATAACCAAGCATGGTTATAATTAATGCTATCCTCTTTACAGGAGAAATCATGGCTTCATGTTATATTATTGTATTTTGAAGATATACTGGGACTTAATAGAGTTTTGTGTATCTGGGACTTAAATAGTTACAAGGTAGATTAGATTGAAAAAAGACATATGTCCATCAAGCTCAACCTAAGTTAAATTCTGATTGGGCAAAATACTCATCCTTTATTTATGGTTCCATTACTCCAGTGGATGGAAAACCAAAAACCTATTATGTCTCATAGTGGAAAACAAAATCCCTTCCTGACTCCAGTAATAGCAACCTGGTTTCTCCCAGGATCAACAGCCTTACTATGTTTAACTTATTCTGCATATCCCTGTATGCCATTCATTTTTAAAGAGACAACAGGGTCTATGTACTGGAAATGGAAATATCATTTAAAATTGCTCCTACATTATGTACTTACCTGAAACTTCTCCGTCTGCATAATCAGCATCAAAAATGAGTTTTGTGCATTTTTTTTGTTTGCCGCATAGTAATGGATATATGTAAGTAGCATGCACTAAAAATGATGATTCTTTATACTCCCCCAAAAAGTATATTCTTAGCACAGAATTAAGTTGCTGTGTATTAATTAAAAACATGTTTGACAAAGCATGGATGTTTCATTATGTAGGTTAACAACATGTATTGTTTTCACAGTATGCTACTACGAATAATATTACATTGTATCAATTAGGTATTAAACATGATTCAATGCATCAAAATGTATTTTAATCCACCAACTATGTGTCATATGTATAAAATCACGTAACAACCATCATACATCTGCACTTCTTTAACCCATGCTGTGCTGAAAAAGCTGGGTAATAAGGCAGGCATATGCTTGGTATAAGTCCATGGTAAAATGGACAAGAAGAAAAAAGTAACACACTGTGTTCTCATTTGCAAGTCATTACCCAGAATCCTTGGCAGCAGTGGAAGCACTGAATGCTAAGAGATAATGGGGAAAGGCAGGGTTGCAGACCGGTCTTGGACGTGTGACTGTGCTCACCAAGGATATTTGTATTTGCTGTACATTGTACGGTGGAGTGTCCAGTACATAAGTGGCGCACTTATTTTGTGTCTACTTTTTAGCACTATTATTCTGACGCGCTATACAAATTTCAATAACATCTTGGTACATAGAGAAAAAACAGCACACAACTCTCATAGTGAAGTCACATTTGTAATAGACACAATGGTGAACAGAAGGTAAGTATTAAGTGTGCATCAAAGCAGTTCTTTAGTGTATTTCATGTAACATGGACATGGGTTTACCATGACAACCGTTGATGCGGGATCCTTTGTGAAGTGCGGTAAATCGGCTGGTCCTTTGCTGAGTAATCCACACTTTCCAGAAGTGCTCTCAGTGTGGACCATGCAGAAGCGTCTCTTTGGTGCAGCCGTCAGCGTCCAGACCTCGTTGGTAGAGGAAACACTGTTCCTTATATGAGCCCCGTATTATGGCAGTGTCCGCAGCGGCGGCTGGTGACATCACTACACAGCGCCACCAATCAGTGACTTAGGCCCAAATAGCTTTAAAAACCGAAGTTGGATTATGCGGTATCTGCCATCACCGTCGCTACTTCACAACTCACAAAAAGATGAGAGAGACAGGAGAGAGAGATGCTAAATGTAGTTATACTTCTAATGACTTGGAAGGCCTGCACTGAACCCAATCAAACTTTTACCATTGTCAAAAAGAACAAGAACCAACGGCACGCACCATTAAAACATTGCTTTCTAAACTTTACCACTCAACACAGATATCAGTTGTTCAGTGAACCAGATCAGAAATAGAAATGTGAAGGCTTCCTGCCGTTTAATTGATTCTTTTTTTTATATAATTTTACGCTGACATAGAATTAGAAACAGTGTGATTTCTTAATTAAAGCCCTGGTTTATTGCAAATTCTGTGATTTAAATGCTGTACACACCAGAAGATAACAACCTAAGACGTCCTTAAATTATCCAGAAGCTATTTCACGCTTTCCTGGGGAAAAAAAAGATTAGAGAGACGCTTTTGTACTATTTTATTATGAAACATTTATTAACACTTTGTTTTGTGTTTTAGGATTGCCAGATGTCTTTATTTCCCAAAGGTTTATAATCCTGATGGCAGAAGAAAGATTTTGTTGCGTGATGTTCTTCTGTTGCCTGTCTTCTTGAGTAATGTTAGCATTGCAAGAGCAGTTCCAACACAGCTCATTAAACTGGGCCATACACTTAGAAAACATGTCCCATTATATCAGCAAGCTGAGCATTGATTGTAATTGTTGAATGGCCACAGCTCCTTTCATAAGCTAAGCCGATCCACTGCATCGAAATTAATTGAAAACCAATAAATAACTTTAATGAAAAAACGAATTAATAAGCAATAGCTTAGGTATGGTTATGCACAAACCGTTCTTGAGGTCAACAAATTGTTCGGCAAACAATAGTGTTAGAATGTTGTCAGACTCATTAAAAAAAACATTTTGGGTCAAGGAATAAGGTCTTCTCTCGCTGGAAGACTTGTTGTGTCATAGCACAGCTTGCTAAATATGTCATCCTGTATGTTGGTTGGCAGTACCACTGACGTGATCGTTTTCTTAGCTGCAGAGATTTGTGAGCCGAAATAAAATGATGTCAAAAGAAACAGATGCACATACACAATTTGTCTCCCATTTATACATAATATGTGCTTCCCATAACTCCTCGTTAAACCATTTCCCACAGGAAGCAGGGCCGTCGACAAGAGGGGAGAGTCGGGACAACTGCCCAGAGCCTGGTGGCTCACGGGGGCCCATTCCACCTATATCAGAAGTTCGTCCCAATTAGAAGTCAGGCCCAACTTCCGTAATCCACTACACTGCTGGGCCCAACTCCCTCCGGCGCCCCCAGCAGGGCCACATGCCCCCAGCGCCCGGATACTGACCAGGGACCCGGGTTGGTTAGCAAAGAGGCAGGGAGGTGGAGGGAAGACAGACCCAGGCAGGAATTAGAGGGGCGTGGGTCCCTCCACCTCCCTGTCTCTTTGCTCAACGACCCGAGACCTGGGTCAATACTCTGTCCTGGGCCCAGTGAAAACTGCCAGGGAGCTTGACAGGAAGGAAGAAATAATGAAACGCAAAGAATAAAAGGAAATGTAGGAAGGAGAGCAAGAAAGACAGGTTCCTGTGGTTTATAAATCTTTCAGACCAGCTGTACCTGACTGGAATTATAAATTCTTTATTTGCTCATTATTCTCAGATTCATAATTCACTTTTTTACTCTACAATCACCAGGGGCCTAATTTGATCCTAAGTGAAATATGGCCATCAAAGTTTAATGAAATCTCATGCATATTTCACCTAGAAGCTCACTTTATAAATTAACGCAATTAACAAGCTGGACACTTCCTAAGGGGTTTATCTTTTCTCTGCTCTTAGCAAATGCAGTAGTTGGCTATTCAACAATACCTTTGATAAATTGTAATAATTAAAGATCCTCATGTTCAAAAAGCTTACCTTTATTGTATGGTCTCAGGTTAACCCCATTGTTACTGCTAATATATCATTGCAAATATTATCTGTGTATTAGATAGTATTATAGATGTAGTTCAGCCCTTATCCAAATTATACAGTTAATAGACACATTTTGAAAGCAGTATTTGTTGGCGATGGGAGAAAGTTTGACCCAAGGTTATAACTTTGCTTAACTTTGGATTTTCAAGACAAATGCACAAGGATATAAATCTTCTCCATGCACTGCCAAACGGGAATATCTTAGTTACTTGGGATTCATTCATTTAAATGGGGCTCAGTGCTTCCTTACAATGGAGAAGGGGACCACTGCATTTTGAGATGGTGTCTGTAGAGACCAACTTTGACAACACAAGATCGAGAATACTGTTCACATTTTGATCCTCTAAAACAATAACTTCACCTTCACTACCCACCTCACAACTGGAACAGTCTACCGGAGACTCTCACAGCCGCCACCAGTCTAAATTCTTTCAAAACGAAAGCTGTCTCCCATTTTAATTTGGTCTGAAACTGTTACATACACCCATAACATATTATCTTTAATAACTGTTCATGCAATGTCTTTATATAATCTATAACCCTGTTTTGAATGTATTCATAACCATTTATTTGGCAACATCACTCTGTCATCAGGACATACTTGAAAATGAGAGGTAACTCTCAATTCATTACTTCCTGGGAAAACATTTTATAAATAAAATAAATACATAGTACTCTCCAGGTTCAAATTGTGATGGTACCAGGGTGAATAGAGTGCCCCTATTTTGATTTTTACACCTAGAGTACCAGCATTGTTTTATTTTCACACCCAGTTTGCCACCACCAGGTTTCCCGGGGGCAAGGCCATTCCTTCAATGGGGGATCTGTATGGCGGCTTGTCGAACGAGTTGGGAGGGTGAGTCGGGGCCGGTGGCTTGATGAGCTCCGGGCGGGAGTGCCTAGAAGATGAAGGGGACCCGATGGCTGTCCTGGCTCTCTCCTCCAGTTGGCGGCCCTATTCACATCCAGAGTATCGCAAATAAATTCTTTTCACACTCAAACTACCACTGCGTTTTTATTGTCAAAATGCGAATATCACTACTTTTCTATACTCAAAATTACTATGCTATTTTCTTTTGAAAGAAAATAACTGGTTTCTTAAAAGAGCTTCTCCCCTTCATCAATTAATAACATAAACTTTAATTAAATCTTTCCATAATTTCATCAAGAGCTTTGCGAAGGGGCTCTTTGTATCAAGAGGTACGTGTGCGCTTTTTTCACAGACAGCGATGGATTTCTAGATCCGCCGCCCCTAGGCAATTACATGCGGCTATCCTTCTTTCGAATCGCAGCGTCACCAAGGTGACATCACCCGGCATCGCGTTGCCATGGTAACGCCACATCACGTTGCCCTGGTATCGAGAAGCCGTGTCACGTCGGTGACATACACGGCAGCAAGGAGGCGGCCGCCACATGTAAGTGCCTTCCCATCAGGCCCAAGAATGCGGCAAATGTATATGGGGGCGAACATTTTTGCCGCCCCCAAATTCCGACACCCTAGGCCCGGGCTTTAAGGATAAATTCACCACTGGTCACAGACATACACGAAAATCCCACAATTCAGATCAATACATAGACGCTGCCGGGCGCGGGTATATTTCAGCACGAGTGGCGACAAAATAACCACTTTGCGGCAACATTTTGCCTTTGGTACATAGAGCACCAAATGTTTAATTCATGGTAGATGTTTTTAAATCTGACACATCCCCACCAGGGCCGTTATTAAGCTGCTTCCAACACGGAGTGCTGCAATACAAAATTAACAGCTGTTTACCCCGTGAATACCCTATCGATTCATATTCCAATAATTCATGTTTCTTCATTTCTTTGCGTTTTGCATTTCAAAACATTGTACTGTATTTCAATCTTTTTTTTTTTTTTTTTTTTTTTTTTTTTTTTTTTTTCAATCTTTTAATGTTACATTTAAAATAAAATGTCCACCATTCATTTTTAATATTTTTCTTTTGCAACTGATAAATATGTTTACGTACAGAACTAGCAAAAAATCCCGATGCTCTAATAATGTGCTGAAGGTGTTAAATAAGTGGCAGTCTGCTTCTTACTTAGAACCCTTTATATAATGCGCGGTAGCTAAATGGTACATTTATTTAATGTGTGCAAACATGCAAGTTATGATTCTAAACTGTAAGCACGGATAAGAGTTCATTCTGATTGCCTATTTACATCTAAACACTCAAAGTTTGAATGTTTTGAGCTGACTGTTTTGCATGGGTGCTGTGTACCATCTAGGACATTTTGGTTGCAGGCGTTTCGCTGCGACCAAATGTCCGCCGGTGCTTTGCCGCCACTCATCCCGCTGCCGGAACGTGCTGCAGCCGGCTACTTCGTGGCTAAGGTAAGTGCCCTTACCCTTAAGCCCCTAGCCTAAGCATTAAATCCCCTTAAGTTAACCCCCTACCCAAAACAGTAATAAAACTTTGTATTGTATTGTATTGTATGTCTTTATTTATATAGCGCCATTAGTGTACATAGCGCTTCACAGTAGTAATACATGTGGTAATCAAATAAATAACAGATAATATAAATAACAGATCATGGGAATAAGTGCTTTAGACATAAAAGTAACATTTCGGAAGAGGAGTCCCTGCCCTGAGGAGCTTACATTCTAATTGGTAGGTAGGGAGAACGTACAGAGACAGTAGGAGGGAGTTCTGGTAAGTGCGTCTGCAGGGGGCCAATCTTTATGTATCCTGTGTTCAGAATATCCACAGTGCTATTCATATGCTTCTTTAAGCAAGTGTGTCTTAAGGTGGGTCTTAAAGGTGGATAGAGAGGGTGCTAGTCGGGTACTGAGGGGAAGGGCATTCCAGAGGTGTGGGGCAGTCAGTGAAAAAGGTTTAAGGCGGGAGAGGGCTTTAGATACAAAGGGGGTAGAAAGTAGACATCCTTGAGCAGAACGCAAGAGTCGGGATGGTGCATAGCGAGAAATTAGGGCTGAGATGTAAGGAGGAGCAGAAGAGTGTAAAGCTTTAAAAGTGAGGAGAAGAATGGAGTGTGAGATGCGGGATTTGATCGGAAGCCAGGAGAGGGATTTCATGAGGGGAGATGCTGAGACAGATCTAGGAAAGAGTAGAGTGATTCTGGCAGCAGCATTTAGGATAGATTGTAGGGGAGACAGGTGAGAGGCAGGAAGGCCAGACAGCAGGAGGTTACAGTAATCAAGACGGGAGAGAATGAGGGCCTGAGTCAGAGTTTTAGCAGTCGAACAACAGAGGAAAGGGCGTATCTTAGTTATATTGCGGAGGAAAAAGCGACAAGTTTTAGAAATGTTTTGAATGTGAGGGGCGAATGTGAGAGAGGAGTCGAGTGTGACCCCTAGGCAGCGTGCTTGGGCTACTGGGTGAATGATTGTAGTTCCAACAGTAATGTGGAAGGAGGTAGTAGGGCCAGGTTTGGGAGGAAGTATGAGGAGCTCTGTTTTAGCCATGTTGAGTTTAAGGCGTCGGAGGGCCATCCAGGATGATATAGCAGAGAGACATTCAGAAACTTTGGTTTGTACAGCAGGTGTAAGGTCGGGTGTTGAAAAGTATATTTGTGTGTCGTCGGCATAGAGGTGATAATTAAACCCAAAAGATGTTATTAGGTCACCTAGAGAGAGTGTGTACAGAGAAAAGAGAAGAGGTCCCAGGACAGAGCCCTGGGGTACCCCCACAGAGAGATCAATAGAGGAGGAGGAGGTGTTAGCAGAAGAGACACTAAAAGTACGATGGGAGAGGTAGGATGAGATCCAGGATAGAGCTTTTTTCCGAATACCTAGAGTATGGAGAATGTGGAGGAGAAGAGGGTGGTCCACGGTGTCAAATGCTGCAGAGAGGTCGAGTAATATGAGCAGAGTGTAATGACCTCTGTCTTTGGCAGCATGGAGGTCGTCAGTTATTTTAGTGAGGGCTGTTTCCGTGGAGTGAGCAGTGCGGAAGCCAGATTGTAGAGGGTCTAGGAGAGAATAGGTGTTGAGAAAATGGAGCAAGCGAGAGAATACAAGACGTTCAAGTAGTTTAGAGGCAAAAGGCAGGAGGGAGACAGGTCGATAGTTAGAAAGACAGGTAGGGTCAAGCTTGCTGTTTTTGAGTAATGGTATGACTGTTGCATGTTTGAAGGAGGATGGAAAGGTTCCAGAGCAGAGGGAGGAGTTAAAAATGTGTGTAAGCATAGGGATTATAGTAGGAGCTAGAGGTTTTAGGAGATGGGAGGGAATGGGGTCAAGAGGGCAAGTGGTAGAGGGAGAAGAGGAGATCAACAGCGACACATCCTCCTCTGAGACAGTGGAAAAAGACTCAAGGAAGGCAGGAGGAGAGTTAGGAAGAGGTGTAGGATGGGGGGAAGAAACAGAGGGGATGTTCTGCCGTATAGATTCCACCTTTTCCTTAAAATAGTCAGCAAAGTCCTGAGCGGAGATGGAGGAAGGAGAGGCAGCTGAGGGTGGTTTGAGTAGAGTATCAAAGACAGAGAACAGTCGGCGTGGGTTAGACTTGTGCATGTTGATTAGTGCAGAAAAGTAGGCTTGTTTAGCTTGCGAGAGGGCAGAGTTGAAACAGGATAGCATAAATTTGTAGTGAAGGAAGTCTGCGAGAGTGTGAGACTTCCTCCATAGGCGTTCAGAGGAACGAGTGGAGGAACGCAGCATGCGCGTGTGGGAATTTAGCCAGGGTCTAGGGTTAGAAGGGCGAGGGCGGCAGAGAGAAAGCGGGGCATGTAGATCAAGAGACGAGGACAAGACAGAGTTGTACTTTCTGACCAGGTTGTCAGGGTCTGTAGCAGAGCTGAGAGAGGAGAGGGAGGAGTGTAAAGTGGACTCAAAGTCAGGTAAGTGAATAGAGCGCAGGTTTCTGCAGAACCGGGGTGTAGATGGAGGTGGAGAAGGGGAGAAGCGAGATAAAGAGAATGAGATGAGATGATGGTCAGAGAGAGGAAAAGGGGAAATGGAGAAATCAGAGAGAGAGAAGTTTTTAGTGAAAACCAGGTCTAAGTAGTGGCCATCCTTGTGGGTGCTGGCTGCAGTCCACTGTTGAAGGCCAAAAGAAGAGGTAAGAGAAAGAAAGCGGGAAGCCCAAGAGAGAGAGGGGTCATCAATGTGGCAATTGAAGTCCCCAAGGAGAAGAACAGGGGAGTCTGAGGAGAGAAAGAAAGAGAGCCAGGATTCAAAGTGAGAGAGAAAGGCAGAAGGGGGATGAGTAGAGGTAGGTGGGCGATAGATGACCGCCACATGAACAGGGAGAGGAGAGAAGATCTGGACAGTGTGAGCCTCAAAGGAGGGAAAAGCAAGAGAGGGGGGAATAGGAAGGGTTCGGTAACGGCAGACAGAGGAGAGCAGGAGCCCCACGCCTCCACCCCTGCCATCAGGGCGCGGAGTGTGGGAGAAGGAAAGGCCACCATAGGAGAGGGCAGCTTCCAGAGCAGAGTCAGACTGAGTGAGCCAGGTCTCAGTTATAGCAAAGAGAAGCAGGGAGTGAGAGAGAAAGAAGTCATGCACAGAGAGGAACTTGTTAGAGAGGGAGCGAGCATTCCAAAGGGCACAGGAGAAAGGGAGAGAGGAGGGAGGGTGGCAGGGGATGGGTATGAGGTTGGAGGGGTTGACACCAGAAGGAGTAGAAGTTGCATGTGGGAGGCGAGGACGAGAGCAAGTTGAAATAAGACAGGGACCAGGATTGGGAGAGATATCCCCAGAAGCAAGGAGGAGAAGCATGGATAGAAAGAGGATGTGTGAGGATGATTTGTAGGGGTGTTTTCTAGTGCAGGGGATATAGCTGTGTGGTGTCAGAGGACGCAGGTAAGAAAGGAGTTCATGTGAACTGAGAAGTGGTGAAGAAAGGAGAGATGGAGATATATGAATAGAGTTTGAGACATACTGAGGCTGGTAAAAAGAAGTGCATAATTTGAGAAGAAGTGAAGTCACAGCAAATATAAATGGTATAGGCGGCATCACAGCAGTAATGATGCAGTCTGGTATTGATGATATCCTCCTTTCCAGCGTAGTTCAAATGCAGGAATAAGGGCCAGATGGGGTGTCCACTTCTTCCTCACTTCTTTTGAACTTCCTTTTAAACTTCAGTTGTTCAATAGTCATGCCACTTATAATGGGCTACTTGGATATGGGCTGCAAGCAGACTAGCTGTTCTGACTGGGTTTATATAGGCCTAAAAAGTCACCTGACAATGTAGTTCTGTCTGCTTAATTAGCACATCTGAGGCACATTCAAACAAATGGTTTTCTACACAGGGTGTTCCCTGCCTAGGTGGCAACACTTAATTTGATTAGGGGTAGACACTTTCCTTAGAAGTGGCTGGTGGCGGGGATTCTAGCGGCGGATCGGCTGCGGACGAACGCCGGCGGCCATTTGGTCATGGCGAAACGACCGAGACCCAATGTCCCGTTCCATACTGTGTATACTTTGCAATGCTTTCATAGCACATTGTAAGGGAGTGAAGGAGTTAACTCCCTTTACAAGGCAGGAAACAAAACACTGGTGTCAGGTTTCCTACCTGAGCTGCATGAGGTGTATGTAATGAACTCCTGATTGAACAGGGTTTAAAATGCAGGCAGTGACTGTTTGTCAGTGTCCCTGTTCCTGTTGCAACAAGCACAGAGGGTCACAGAAGGATTCTCTGTGACCAGCTGGACCCAAACACCAGCAACAGCTCCAAGCCTGCAGGGACCCAGGCTTCCTGTTCCCAGAGGGATCTACCTGGGAACAGCAGGGAAGCAACAACACTGCACTACAGACAAGCCTGCAGAAACCAGAGTATGCCAGACCTGCATACTAAAATAAGATTTTGATATATATTGCGCCCTGATACTGTTTTGTGTTTTCAGTCTGGTAACTGGAATATCCAGCCAGTCAGGTAGATAGGGACTGGTCAGTCTAGTAAGTCTCCAAGATGGAGTAGGCTATGATTTTATGCTTTATGTTTTGGCTGAAAGGGACGGTGTAACCAAAACTTTATGTTGCCTTGTGTTTTAAATAAACCCCTGCCGAGGGCTTGTTTAAACACCAAATCTACGTGTATATGTTTCTCTGACCTCACCTACAGGCCAGTCCGTCACACAAATGTATTAAGACTAGGGATGGGTGGAACTGTTAAAATCCGTTTCCCAAAATTTCCAGAGCTTTCCATTAAAAATTTGTTGCGGGGTGTAAAATCCGTTGATGAATTATTTCAGTTTTAATCCATACGGATTAATCCCAAACCGCCATTGGATACAATCCAGACAGATTTTTAAGAATCCTTTCCGCGAATTCCACAATCCGTTGATGGATTGCTACAAATCGACAGACGGATTAGTCCGAGAAGAGAGAGAGAGAGTTCCCCCACATCCCCCCCTCTAGTGGGTTTAATCTGAGTGCGGATTTTTCACAATCCGACAATAAATTATTAGCCAACCATGTGGATTGTCAGTGATAGCAAAAAAATAAAGGCGGAACACCCTTTTTGAGACTGATGCACTGAGATCCACGGACCAACGGAACCGGCTGATCCGAGAAAGATCTAGGCTAGACTAGGTAGCTGGATTTAAAAAAAAATGCTTTTACTTCCTGCCATTGGGTTCCTTCTACATATTCAATTGCCCTTAAATGAACATTTTGTTACTTGTAAAAATAATGATGTTTTCATTTCTTGTAGTCCGATGAATTCATGTTTATGAAATACTTATCTGCATCTGCTTGTTTGTGAAGTTATTGCAAAGACATCACGAGTCAAAGAATACAGAATATTACCTGCAGATTGCAGGATTGAGGTATATCTACTATATATTTCTGAAAGCACTGTATGTCTGCGTCCCTAGCGGCAATCTCATTGGTCCCTTGGCCCGCCCGCCCCCGCACCTCTCATTGGCCTGAGGCAGAGTGACGGGCAAAAACACACACACACACACACACCACCCTCACACACACACACACCCCCCTCACACACACACAGACACACCCTCACACACACACACCCCCCCTCACACACACACACACACACACACCCTCACTCTCCCCCGTCAGTTGGACCGCAGCTCACCTTCCACACACCCCCCCCCTCCTCTCCCGGTGCCCCTCACTCTCTCCCCCCACCTCACCCAAATCCCCACGCTCCGCAACATCCCCAGCCGCACCATCACCCTCACCGTGCGCCGCGGCCCTCCTGCTCAGCAGCAAACTCCAGGCTCCTCCCCCCTCGCGGCGCGGCCCGGGCCTCCTGCTCTCCCCATCACGTGCGCCGGCTCCCGGACGGAGGGGAAGCGCGGCGCGGGTCTCCTGCCACTCTTGCCCCCCCCCCAGCTTCCTGAACTCACCTCCTGCCCCAGCCAGATGCCACGGGGTCAAGGTAAGTCACCCACCGTCTCCCACCCACGCACTGTCACCTAGTCACCCACCCACCCAGTCACTTTCACCCAGTCACCCACCCAGTCACCCACCCACTCACTCAGTCACCCACCCACTCAGTCACCAACCCACCCACTCAGTCACCCACCCAGTCACTTTCACCCAGTCACCCACCCACACACTCAGTCACCCACCCACCCACTCAGTCACCCACTCACTCAGTCACCCACCCACCCACCCACTCAGTCACCCAAAAACTCACTTAGTCACCCACCCACTCACTCAGTCTCTGTCCCGCATATAAAGCTGAGTAAAGAGCATGTTTCATGGGTGAAAGTGTCAATTCTATATAGGACCAAACTGACCTAATGCCAGTGATATGTTTAATGGGTTAATGTCTCAATCCCCATGTAGGACCAAAATTGATCTTGGACATTTAGCCCCCTGGCCACTCACCGCAGCCTTCCTACCACTGCCATTCAGCCACCAGGATATTTAGCTGCAAAAGTAAGCCCTAACCTTACACCTTACCCCTTTCCTTAAAACCGCTAACCAGACCCCTTACTCTAAAAATCTTAAACCCTTACCCTAAAACTCCTAATACTAATAAAAGCACACTTACCATAGTGGCGGCTAAATTGCTGTGGCGAGATGACTCATTCCGGACTAAAATGACATACTAGTCTTGGATAATACATCATTTACTGTCAAAGTGTCGGTGTTTCAGCACACCTTCATCAGGACCAACTGGAAGGCCTAATGAAGATGGGCAGAAACACTTGACAAGAAAATAAAGTTGTCATACTGTTTTATTCAGGAGGGGTATGCCACGCCCTACTTGTTTTCCCTGGATACCTGCAGATGCAGCCTCTGCCAGCCAAGTAACCTTTACAGAAGGCTGTGCTGCCCCATCTCTAGGTCTCTGATCATTACAGATATGCTTAAAGGGGTAAATGATCAGTAGTCCAACGTAGGACACAAAGTGACCTAATGACAGTGACATGTTCAATAGGTTAAAGGTTCTGTCCCACATTGGACTGAAATGACAGTTACATTTTTAGTGGATTATGGGTCAGTGCCACAGAGGACAAAGTGACTTGTCAAAGGTCACAAGGAGCTGACCCTTGGAATTAAACCAAACTCCCCTGATTCAATGTTGATGTCATTGTTTTCAAAGTCTGTGTCTTTACTCACTGAGCCATCAGTGATGTGTTAAAAGGGTTGCAGGGTCAATCACATGTAGGACCAACATACCGTACTGCCGCAGACCAGTTTAATGGGTTAAAGGGTCAGTCTCAAATAGTACTAAAGTGACCTAATGACAGTGATAAGTTAAATGGGGTAAAGGGTCTGATTAATATTTTGCATTATCATTATAAATACAGCAGGGCCCCGCTTCTCGGCGCTTCGCTTCTCGGCGATCCGCTTATACGGCGGCACCGAGAAGGGCTCCGCCATCTTGGATTTACAGTCGCACATGCGCAGATTGGGCGGGTGCGCCCGGCGCGCATGCGCAGACCGCAGGTTGCGCGCGCATACCATAGGTTGCACATGCGCAGAACGGCAAAAATGCCGGTTTGCGCATGCGCAGAAGTGAAAATCTCCGGATCCGCTTTCCGGCGATTTTCGCTATACGGCGGGCCTCTGGAACGGAACCCGCCGTATACCAGGGGCCCTGCTGTACCAGAAAACTAGGATTTTACACATTCTTCTTCTGCTAACACTGTCATGTTAAATGCAATAATAAACGTGACAGTAGTATTCAGGTATTTAATTTCAATATCAAACTATAATAAATATCGATTGGGCAAATCAGCAATTGGACCATGGGAATAGAGGTTCCTGAATCCATTTCCTTTGAAATGCCACTGATCCAAGGGGTTAACAGCTGTGCTCAGTATGATTGTGATGAGGGAGAGAAGAGGAGCACTACTGAAGCACACAATGACATGGTTGGCAGCTTGGAGAAGGATGTATGTAGTATGGTCATGCCCTTGGAAAACCAATTGCATTTTAATGCACAGTCAATGCAGTCCCCTGGGAGGATGGTGAGTGCCTTTTTATTGGTGTAAATGGAGAGGACTGAAAGACTTTTTCCTGCATTGTTGCCCCTTGTGGCCTCCAGCACAGGACTCGGATAACAGATGCTGGGATCGCCTTATTCCCTCCCCCCTTCCATAAACTGGTACGTTTAGCAGCACATACAGATTAAATGAAGCTCTCAGCAATATGTTTTATAGGGTTGTTTTATAGTATAAAAACTAGTTGAAATTTAGACCTGGAAACTCAACTCAGAGAGCCCAATAAAATTAGTAATCGGTGATATTTAGACTTTTTTGGTTGAAAAAACCCCCAAATGTATACAATCTTAACCTTAGTGCTAAATTAGCAAGCAACTAATGGTAGAACCCTATTGAACCTTCTTGCAAATGGTTAACTTACGTTCAAAATGTTAGATGAGGCTGATGTCATGGAGGCATATGAAATGTTACATGTATGTGATGAGGCTGATACAGTGTAACATGTATGTCATTAGGCTGATGCAGTGCTACATTATAGTATGTGATAAGGCAGATGTAGTGTTATATGTATATGGTGAGGCTGATTCAATGTTACATGTGTGTGATTAGGCTGTTACTGTGTTTCATGTATGTAAGGGGGCGGATGCAGTTTTACATGTGTGATTAGGCAAATGCAATGCTACATCTATGTGAGGGGGCAGATGCACTATTACATGTGTCTGCTGGGTGTGAGGAGGCTGATGCAGTGAACATGCATGTGATGGGGCAGGTGCTCTCTTATATGTATGTGATGATATTGATCATGCTAATACAGGCATACCCCGCATTAACATACGCAACGGGACCGGAGCATGTATGTAAAGCGAAAATGTACTTAAAGTGAAGCACTGCCCTTATCCCAACTTATCCATGCATGTACTGTACTGCAATCGTCATATACGTGCATAACTGATGTAAATAACGCATGTGTAACAGGCTCTATAGTCTCCCCGCTTGCGCACAGCTTCGGTACAGGTAGGGAGCCGGTATTGCTGTTCAGGACATGCTGACAGGCGCATGCGCGAGCTGCCGTTTGCCTATTGAGTGAGATGTACTTACTCGCGAGTGTACTTAAAGTGAGTGTCCTTAAAGCGGGGGATGCCTGTACTGACATTGAGATTTCTCCTGCAACATTCTCAGCCTCTTCCAACCATTACCTCGATCCCAGTGTTTCCTGACTACCGTGCCGTGTATTTGTTGAGGCAGATGTAATGTTACATGTATGTAATGGGGCTGGCACAGTGTTATATGGAACTGATATGATTAGTGCAATGTTACATGTGTCTGTTCGGGCAAATGTAGTGTTACACGGAGGTGATGAGGCTGAGGCAGTGTTACATGTACAGTATGTGATGAGGCTGATGCATTGTTACATGTGTGTGATGAAGTAGAGCAGGGGTGCGCAAAGTTGGGGGCACGCAAGATTTTCGGGGGGGGGGGGGGGGGGGCGTTACAGAGCCCCCCAGCTTCCCCAAAGGCATTTCAAATAAATGCCGGGGACTGTGCGAGGCCTCTGTAACCTTTCACTTACCTGGATTTCCAGTACCTTTTGGGTCCCTGCTTGAGCCATTTATATCTTTGGTAAAAGAGACATTAGGTTCTATATCTTGCACTGAGCATCTTTTTGGTAGCGCTTCAGTGCTGGGATGCCAGAGGGGGTCCTTTTCTGTTGGGCGCTAGCTTACACTCCAATGGGATGCTCGCAGAGGGAGGGTGTCCAAAGATACTATTCTTCTATGATTCGACAGGCTACCAGTTGGGATAACCCCTAAGAGACACAGGCCTCCCTGCTGGGAGCCTGTACTTCTCTTCCACATACTTCTAGGGAGCCTGAGTATAAGGGCACTTGTCTATCTTAAGAAAATAAGAACTGGGCCACCTTCCCTTTCCTAACTACTTACAGTGCTATATACATTGTGAGACCCCCCTGCTTCTATCCTCCAGGGATCAGAGGGTGGAGCTCTTATCCCCTTCTATATAACCTCTAACTCCCTGTCTCCAGGCACAAAAGGTGCTAACTCCCTGCTGAGTCATCCTAGACCAGATGACCATCCCAGTATGTTCTAGAACGGTGCTTTTCAGCCGGTGTTCGGCGAGCACCCCTCAGGAGTTCCGCGCCCGCCAGGGGTGGGAGAACTGGAACAACTCTACCAGGTGTCCCAGGCCTGGTGGCACCCCACACAGCAGTGACCCGGCAGCTCCCAAGCTCAGCAGCGGCAGCCACTCGGTCACTGGGATCTTTCCTCTCCCTGCTCCTGTCGGGCACGGAAGTCGTGTTCAACTTACGGGTGACAGGAGGAGGGAGCTTCGGATCGGCACAGCCCCGCAGGCTCCAAGTAAGAGCAAGCGTGCTCTCTGCAGTTTTCCCTTTTGCCGCATGCGCTGGCAGCCCCCTTAAATAAAAAGTAAGTTGTGTGAATAGAAGAGAGAGGGGGAGGGTGAGTGTGTAGGGGACAGGGGGAGAGGGTGAGGGAGAACGCGAGAGGGAGAGTGTGGTGTGTAGAAGAGAGAGGGGAGTGTGTGTGTGTGTGTGTAGGGGAGAGGGGGAGAGAGCATCAGGGGGTGTTGTGTGAGGGGGGGGGGAGAGAAAAGAGACGGGGGAGTGGGATGGGTTCCCCAAGAATTTTACAATCTAATTTTGGGGTTCCTTAACCAGGCCTGCAACATACTGTTAGATAGGGCATCACTTCAGGGTTAATTCCTGAAGTCCCTGACAACCCCTCAAATCCATATACTGTAACCCTCGAGGGGTATATATAAAAGAGTTTTGTAAATTAAGTACCTGCTCCAATTTAAAAACAACAACACTTTATACATGCCTGCCATAAAGTCCCCAGGGACCGCACCACTAGTAAATGATTTTAGATATATTTTGCAGGTTAATGCTCTCTTAGATACTTTTTTTTATGGCCATAAAAAAAAGTATCCATTTGTTCTTTGAAATGTACTCTTCGTTTTTTTTTCGGTTCCTCTAATATTGCCATATTTCATATGACCTGTTATACCTGCGTCCATTAACAGTAAGATTAATAATAGAGATACCCACTGTATCAACTTGTGTTTTTAAACCAGACTAGGCTAGCAGCAAGATGTTATTAGGCTGGCAGGAATGAAACATGCCCGGCTGTATCAGTAGACTGTAAATTGGATTCTACTGCATTCTCAAGAGAGTTTCTTCTTTCACTCTTCCCAGCATCAGCTAAGCCTTATGAACTGCACAGCTGTTTTGAGAAATACCTGACAGAGGAGAGCTGCACAAATGTATTCCGCAGTAGATTGCATATTGCATCAAAGTTGTGTACAAGCCTGATGTGCTGTTTCAAATGTGAACCTGATAGCCAAGTTTGTGGTGCAGTGACAGAGCTGTGTGTGTAGGGAATTAGTCGTCAGGCAGGGGTGTTAAAATGCAGTCCTCAAGCCCCCCCTAACAGGGCAGGTTTTCAGGATATCCCTGCTTCAGCACAGGTGACTCAATCAGAGGCTCAGTCTTTGATTTGGGAGGGGGGGGGGAGCTTGAGGACTGGAGATGAGAATCCCTATCTTAAGGAACAGTTTATATGGCCAGTTATTTATTATTTAAGTAATAATCCCCGATGAACAGGGCATTACTGGCCAATAATGCCCTGGCTGGAAGAGTTGAAGGCCCGAGGCGAAGCCGAGGGACTTTAACCCAGCCAGGGCATTACTGGCTAGTAATGCCCTGTCCTTCGGGGATTATTACTATTATAGGCTACATGTTGGCTTATTTCATAAATAATAGACACTTTTGTATAGTTCAATAGATTTTTTTTATTAAATAAAATGGTAAATACATGAAACTACCTCTATATACGCTTACACTGCAGATATCTATATCCACACACTGCTGCCCCCGCTGTGTACACACACACACACACACACACACACACACACACACACACACACACACACACACACACACACACACACACACACACACACACACACACACACCAGCTCAACACACAACACAGCAGATCTACACACACACAAAATGCTGCTACACATACACACACAACAGCAAAACCCACATAACACAGCACCTCTACACACACAGACACACACCACACACACACACACACACACACACACACACACACACACACACACACACACACACACACACACACACACACACACACACACACACACACACACACACCAAAACACAGCACCTCTACACACACAACACAGCAGCTCTACACACACAAACTCTGCTGCTACACATGCTACAGTTACATCCATAAACACTGCTGCTGACACTGACACACACACACAGTAGCTCTATACACACACACACACACACACACACACACACACACACACACATCAGCTCTACACACACACACAATCTGCTGCTACACATACAACAGCACAACACACACACACACACACACACACACACACACACACACACACACACACACACACACACACACACACACACACACACACACACACTGCAGCCACAATAAAAAATGCAGCGACTTACTAAACTTTGCACTTTCCCCCCCCCCACCTCTACGCACAACACAGCACCTCTACACACACCAAACACACACACACAGCACCTCTACACACACAACACACACACACACACACACACACACACACAACACTGCACCTCTATACACAGCACCTCTACACACAGCACAGCACCTCTACACACAGCACAGCACCTCTACACACAGCACAGCACCTCTACACACACACACACACACACACACACACACACACACACACACACACACACACACACACACACACACACACACACACACACGCTACATCTATAAACACTGCTGCTGACACACACACACACACACACACACACACACACACACACACACCAGCTCAACACACAACACAGCAGACCTACACACACTCAAAATGCTGCTACACATACACACACAACAGCAAAACCCACATAACACAGCACCTCTACACACACAGACACACACCACACACACACACACACACACACACACACACACACACACACACACACACACACACACACACACACACACACACACACACCCAAAACACAGCACCTCTACACACACAACACAGCAGCTCTACACACACAAACTCTGCTGCTACACATGCTACAGTTACATCCATAAACACTGCTGCTGACACTGACACACACACACAGTAGCTCTATACACACACATACACACACACACACACACACACACACACACACACACACATCAGCTCTACACACACACACAATCTGCTGCTACACATACAACAGCACAACACACACACACACACACACACACACACACACACACACACACACACACACACACACACACACACACACACACACTGCAGCCACAATAAAAAATGCAGCCACTTACTAAACTTTGCACTTCCCCCCCCCCACCTCTACGCACAACACAGCACCTCTACACACACCAAACACACACACACAGCACCTCTACACACACAACACACACACACACACACACACACACACACACACACAACACTGCACCTCTATACACAGCACCTCTACACACAGCACAGCACCTCTACACACAGCACAGCACCTCTACACACAGCACAGCACCTCTACACACACACACACACACACACACACACACACACACACACACACACACACACACACACACACACACACACACACACACACACACACACACACACCTCTACACAGATATACAACCCAACAGCACAGCACACACACACTGCTACTGACACACTCACACACAAACTGCAGCCACAAACAAACTGCAGATAGCCACTTACAGACTCCCCCCCCCCACACTCCCCTCATTCTAACCAATCCCCTGCCCTGTCTCAGCTGTTCTGAAAGCTGATTGGCTGAAAATAAACACATTGAAAATTGCACTTTGCAAGCTGCTAAAATTCCGGGCATTACTGATTGGTTAAAATTCCGGGCATTATCCAATCAGAGAGCAGGGTTTTCAATAATGCCCGGAATTTTACTGCTTTAGCCTATAATATCCGTTATTTGTAAAGCGCCCACATATTCCATAGCGCAGTACAGTGGGAGTACAGAGTGACATCAATTACATAAACTGAATGACATTCAAGTAAGGACAGACAGACAAAGCGCAAACAGATACAGAAGGTAATGAGGGCAGTGTTCCTAAGAGCTTACAATCTAGATAGTTAATGCACACATTGAACCTTTACAGTGCCCAAATGACGTTACCGGCTTGTCATGGGCACATGCTCATCTTCTAAGGGCAGATCGGGCAGCCAGATCCAAACGGAACTGGAGCCCATTCCACTTCTGTTTCTGCCATCCGGGCCTGGGAGTATCATGTGATCGTGATCTGGTGCCTTCCAGACCCCCGTGCCGTAAAGGTAATAGTATA
>NC_134495.1:26776638-26864377 GCF_040206685.1 Ascaphus truei
TCCCCCTTTCCTTTCTCTGACACTCACCTCATCTCATTCTCTCTCGCTTCTCCCCTTATCATCCTCCATCTACCCCTTGGTTCTGCAGAAACCTGCGCTCTATTAACCTACCAGACTTTGAGTTCACTTTACGCTCCTCCCTATCCTCCCACTCCTCTCTCAGTTCTGCTACAGACTCTGACAACCTGGTCAGGAACTACAACTCTGCCTTATCCTCCTCTCTTGATCTACATGCCCCGCTTTCTCTGTGCCGTCCTCGCCCTTCTAAATTCCCACATGTGCATGCTGCGATCCTCCACTCATTCCTCTGAATGCCTCTGGAGGAAATCTCACACTGTTGCAGACTTCCTCCACTACAAATCTATGCTATCCTGTTTCAGCTCTGCCCTCTCTCAAGCTAAACAAACCTACTTTTCTTTATTTATCAACACGCACAAGTCTAACCCACGCCGACCCTTCTCTGTCTTTGGCTCTCTACTGAAACCACCCTCAGCTTCCTCTTCTTCCTCCATCTCACCTCAGGACTTTGCTGACTATTTTAAGGAAAAGGTGGAATCCATACATCAGAACATCCCTTCTGTTTCCTCCTCCCATTCTACACCACTTCCTAACTCTCATCCTGCCTTCCTTGACGCTTTTTCCACTGTTTCAGAGGAGGATGTGTCACTGTTGATCTCCTCTTCTCCCTCTACCACTTGCCCGCTTAACCCCATTCCCAACCATCTCCTAAAACCTCTTACTCCTACTACAATCCCTATGCTCACACACGTTTAACTCCTCCCTCTACTCTGGTACCATTCCATCCTCCTTCAAGCATGCAACAGTTATTCCATTACTCAAGAACAGCAAGCTTGACCTTACCTGTCTTTCTAACTATTGACCTGTCTCCCTCCTGCCTTTTGCCTCTAAACTCCTTGAACCTCTTGTATTCTCTCGCTTGCTCCATTTTCTCAACACCTATCTCTCCTAGACCCTCTACAATCTGGTTTCCACACAGCTCACTCGACTGAAACAGCCCTCACTAAAATAACTAATGACCTCCATGCTGCCAAAGACAGAGGTCATTACACTCTGCTCATATTACACAACCTCTCTGCAGCTTTTAACACCGTGGAACACCCTCTTCTCCTTCACATTCTGCATTCTCTTGGTATTCAGAACAAAGCTCCATCCTGGATCTCCTCTTACCTCTCCCATTGTACTTTCAGTGTCTCTTCTGATAACCTCCTCCTCCTCTATTGATCTCTCTGTGGGGGTACCCCAGGACTATGTCCTGGGACCTCTTCTCTTTTCTCTGTACACACTTTCTCTAGGTGACCTAATCACAT
Source organism: Ascaphus truei (assembly GCF_040206685.1). Classification (NCBI taxonomy): domain Eukaryota; kingdom Metazoa; phylum Chordata; class Amphibia; order Anura; family Ascaphidae; genus Ascaphus; species Ascaphus truei. The sequence goes on from NC_134495.1 coordinate 26,777,967, forward strand.
CTCTTGGGTTTAAATATCACCTCTATGCTGATCACACACAAATTTACTTTTCAACCCCTGATCTTACACCTGCTGTACAAACCAACATTTCTGAATGTCTCTCTGGAATATCATCCTGGATTGCCATACGCCACCTTAAACTCAACATGGCAAAAACAGAGCTCCTCATATTTCCTCCCAAATCTGGCCCTACTACCTCCTTCCACATTACTGTTGGAAGTACAATCATTCACCCATTTGCCCAAGCACGCTGCCTATGGGTCACACTCGACTCCTCTCTCACATTCTTCTCTTACATTCAGAACATTTTTAAAACCTGTCGCTTTTTCCTCCGCAATATTACAAAGATATGCCCTTTCCTCTGTTGCTCGACTGCTAAAAGTCTGACTCAGGACCTCATTTTCTCCCGTCTGGATTACTGTAAACTCCTGTTGTCCGGGCTTCGGGCCTCTCACCTGTCTCCCCTACAATCTATCCTAAACGCTGCTAATTTTAGTAATTAATTGCTTTGTTGGTTACTATTTAAAATTATTTATTCATTTTGTTGGTTGGTGCTTTTGTTAATTGAATTTGTTGGCTAGTGCTTTAATTTATTGAATTGTGGTGTTTAGGTCCTTGTTTATGTTTTATTATTGTATATTTTGGGTATTCATATATTTTTATTAGGGTGACCATTGAGTGCTATAGTGGCTTGTCATGCCCATATTATATGATTATGATGTGCCACTATGCCAATCAATGGGTTTAGGGTGGGTATATAGGGCCCGGGGTGGGTGGTTACGCCTCCAGTGTGGGTAGCAGGAGAGGGTGAGTTAACCCCTTTTTTCTATAACGGTTATTAACCGCTAAGGTGATTAAAGGGTCAGGGGCCATTAGATTGTATTATTTATTGTATTCTTTCTGGCAACAGAGGGCATGGCCCTACAGTATGCTGACACGGATGCCCTTTCTGATGACAGGGGTAAGTAGAAAGGTTTATTTACTTTATTTCTGCTGCCTGGCTAATGTTTTATTTAATAATGGGCAAATGAGCTATTATCCATATTTGGATAATAGTTATTTGGCCCATTACTGTGCTGCATGTGTTGGGGGGGGGGAAGAATTTATTGCAATGTATTTCAAATTTAAATTTTTGATACAGGATTGGTACCGCAGGCCAGCGGGGATCACCCGAGGGCCCCCAGACACTAGCGGAGACCACCCGAGGACACCGTGACACCTACGGGACCACCCTAGGACAACTAAGCACCCATGGGGACCACCTGAGGACCCCCAGACACCCCAAGACAACCACGGCAAACACCCGAGGGCCCCCAGACACTCATAGGGACCACCCTGGGACCCCATTGGGGCCCCCAGATACCCATGTGGACCACCTGGAGGCCCAAGGACACCCATGGGGACCGCCCGGGGACCCCCACTGGCCTCTTGTATCAATCCTGTGTTGTATACGTCTCTAGGTCTCCTAATAGGCGATATGCTTCTTCATTTTATTTTACAAGATCCATCACCACAACCCCCCTCCCTTGTCAGCTTGTTTAATAACAATGTTTGTATTGTCCATGAGTTCTTTAAAAGCATCTTTCTCTCCTTTTGTTAAATTTTATTTATGCTTAGTATTATTTAGTGTGAGCTCTTCAAAATCCCTTGTAACCATTTGAAAAAGGACTTCTAAGTGATTCCCCTTTGCATGATGGGGGTAGAAGGTAGATCTTGACTTTAGATCAGAGTGGATAAATTGTCTCTCCTGTTGAACTACGGGAGGAACAACACCATCCACCCTGGGTTCCAAATTCCTGCAAAGAAAAAATCTCTTGATTGTAAGTTTCCTTAAAAACTTATTTGCATCTATAATGAGGTCAAAATTGCTTGTTTTGCGATTCAATCAAAGATATTGAACTAAGGTTAAATATGTTATCTATTGCTTGGTGGAACTTTTTGACCCATGTTCTCTTTCTTCTACCTCTCTTTCCACCGGATGTTCTACCTCTTTTTGATGGTGCCTGTGACTCTCCAATAGTGGGAGAAACCGGTTCCCTGTGTCTCACAAGGTGGAAGGGCCCTCTGCCCCTAAAAGAACTTCTGACCTATCGGTACCACAATGTGTTGGTGTGATCTCATTTCACCTCTTTCCCTTGTTTCTTGATCTTTTTTCCTATTTGACGATGGCTGGAGTTTTATATTCCTGTCTTTCTCCCTTTTGTCTTGTTTCACTTGATCAATTGGGGTATACTGCACCGACACACTTTATTCGAGCAAATACCCAGTATGTATCTGGCAGATACCTGGAATGCGCCGCTCCTCACCTCTGACAAGCCCCGTTGTGTTTGCCTTCCCAGCCTGGGTTCATGCCTGGCTGACGGGCGGCTGATCTGTTAAATGATAATGATTAGGATTTAATAGGCTGCAATGCTTCGCGTGTCTACCAGATGGCATAAATTCACGAATTGTAATGCAGTATATATATATATACTGTGCAGTATTGCAGCCAGCGGGAATAAAATGCTTCAATCCCTGCCTGGAAAATAACCCAATGCACTCGGGCAGAAAACAGTCACAAACCTCAATACACCCGGGTATACTCGAATTCGTGGGACTAGCCGAGCTCGAATAAAGTGTGTCGCCAGTGTAATTAGCCCGACTCTGGTCATGTGAAGAATATTTGAGTGATAAATACTTTTATTTTTAGAAGGGCCCCTATTTTCTTGTTGTGAGTCTCGTCTATCGTAATACATAGTTTCCCTTGAAGGAGTTGGGTATATTCATTTGGTCTTTCATTGCATTTTGTCTTATAATGGTTATCATTATTGTTAGACTTGTGTGTTACTCTGTCTTACTCTTGGGTTTTCTTTTTATTCCTTGTCTGATTCCAATTTCTTTGTTCTCCTTTCTGGTAATCTTTCTCATCTCTCCTGAAATTTTTCTTTTATATTTAGGAAATGTTAGTCTTTTTCCAAAGTGTCTAGTTTTTTCTGTAATTGTTTATCCTTCTCTTTAAATTCTGCTGTGTTCTCCAGCGGAATTAGTTTCTCTTTAATTATATCAATCTCCTCATCTATACTTTTTAGATGTACTTTTTGCTTTTGTATAATTAAATCTATTAGTTCTTGGGAGCATGTGTCTAATGCTTTATTCCAATTGCTTATAAATTCTTCATCTTCTACTGTAGATCAAACACATTTTTTTAAAGAATCCTAAGACGTCTAGGGATCCTCCCACAGCTTTTAGACTTCTCCAAAAATGTTAAATCCCACCATTTTTTGTATCCATAGTGAGTAATTTCTCCAATTTTGTACATTCTGTTTCAATGATGTTATTAATATCTACTATTACTACCCCCTAGGACACAGTGTGTCATCATGATTTGTAAAGTTAAACATTGCTGAAGGGAAATAGTGTCCCCTGATCTCCAGGTGCTTTTAATATAGAATTCACTTTTGATACAGTAAGTTATATCAAACTAATGCTGTACAGTTTATTAACAATGTGATTGACACATTAATTTACAGTGAGCTAATTTCAATGTCAATTATACAATACCCCCAATACTATGCCCAAGATCCAAATCAAAAGTGAAGCCTAACCCCCAAAAATGAATTTTAAGGGTTGTTCTTCCAAATACAATATTAATGTAAAAAGTATAAGATAATGGTAGGGTAGAGGGGGGAAGGGGAGGGAAGGAAGGTACTGTAACTCTCGCTTCAGCCTAATGTACAGATTAATGCATGATAACAAAGGTGCAAAGGGGGAATGGGAATAATAATGAAATGGGAAGAAAGGAAACACCCTTTAACAGGCACTCATTGTAATGATTGATATGATAAATTAAGATTAATAAGTAATACTTTATTAAAATAATTAAAATAAATGGTGATACATCTAAACAAATACTATTGATAAACATCAGTGACCTAACATATAAAACAAACCAACAAACATTAAACATAAACTGAACAAGGGGAAAATTGATTGGCAGGTAAGTACTTATTAGTAGTGAGGTAGCTCACAGTAGCTTATCACAAAATCCCTACTGTAAATCCAGCACTAAGCAATTATGTTAAAAACCTGTGCTGTTTAGACAGGTAGCTAGAGACTGACCGCCATGACGCTCAGAATACAGAAAGTACACATATATATGGATGCTCCCCCAGAAAACCATGATCGGCGCAGGATAAGTATCAGAACGAGTATATAAATCTAGTGCATTAAATCAGACACTAATCACACAATTAATGTTTAGAGTAACATTAACAAGATAGTCACAATGGCTATGAAATACACATTAATATATTGCATCACAGTGAAAGAAGTGTAGAATGTTAACGTGGCCCTGAGGCACGGGTCTTAGTCCGTATCAAGTTATAGCCTCCTATACTAAACGAAAGAAATGCACTATTACAAAGTCAAAAAGTATGTATGGATCAAACCTGCAAGGTAGCAGCTCGCGGCTTTTGAAAAAGCCTCCGCGAAACGTGCGTCAGGTGGGAGGCGGGACCAGGCTGACGTCATGACGCATCTCCGTCGGGTTGTGGGTGAGAGGCACTGCTGAGTGCCGGTTTCAGCTGCGAGCTGCTACCTTGCAGGTTTGATCCATACATACCCCCTGAACCGTTGCTAGCAGCCTAGTGTGATTTCGTGGCAGGGTATGCGTGTGTCTTCTGCTTTTGGTTGCTGAATCGTGACGACGATGCTCTGGGTATAGTAGCCATTTGACATTATATTCTTGAGATATAAGCAGAAGCTCTTTATATGTTGCGACTGCAAGTTTCAGAGTAGCAGCTTCTTAGACACAATGTATATGTTACTCTTGCGACTTTCACCCTACCCACTGACAGTTTGCTCCTCATTAACCACTTTTTGACTTTGTAATAGTGCATTTCTTTCGTTTAGTATAGGAGGCTATAACTTGATACGGACTAAGACCCGTGCCTCAGGGCCACGTTAACACACTTTTTGGGCCATTCTACACTTCTTGCACTGTGATGCACTATATTAATGTGTATTTCATAGCCATTGTGACTATCTTGTTAATGTTACTCTAGATGTGTAAATATTAATTGTGTGATTAGTGTCTGATTTAATGCACTAGATTTATATACTCGGTCTGATACTTATCCTGCGCCGATTGTGGTTTTCTGGGGGAGCATCCATATATATGTGTACTTTCTGTATTCTGAGCGTCATGACGGTCAGTCCCTGGCTACCTGTCTAAACAGCACAGGTTTTTAACATAATTGTTTAGTGCTGGATTTAGGGATTTTGTGATAAGCTACTGTGAGCTACCTCACTACTAATAAGTACTTACCTGCCAGTCAATTTTCCCCTTGTTCCAGTTTATGTTTAATGTTTGTTGGTTTGTGTTATATGTTAGGTCACTGTTGTTTATCAATAGTATTTGTTTAGATGTATCACCATTTATTTGAATTATTTTAATAAAGTATTACTTATTAATCTTAATCCATCATATAAATCATTACAATGAGTGCTTGTTAAAGGGTGTTTCCTTTCTTCCCATTTCGTAAAAAGTATAAAGCAGAAATAATAAATAATGCAATTAATAATCAATCCAGCTGTATTTGATATGAATTTAAGGAGGTTGAAGGGTCATTGTGTACAGATGCAGCGGCCGTTATTGAAACACTTCACGCAGTGTATACCTAGGAAATACTCATGTCATGGCGTGGGATTTCTTCCAATCTTACCGCCTTAAGACGTGAGTGCAGGCGAGTGCAGAAAATGGCATTTTAGTGTTCTGGTTTTTAAACATCTGAAATTGACACAGTAGCACAGTACTGTACACATTGCAATTTATTTTATTGCATTTAATTGCACACAATCCATGAAATTCAAACAAAGCAACCGGGATTAACACATGTGCCTGGGGCGATTGGCCGCGTTAAAGCCGCGTGGAGTACAGCAGCGCACACGAAAACGGCGCCGTGATTTCTTTGAATAACGGCCGCTGCATCTGTTTGCATTTTTGTTATATTTGCAATTTTCATTCAGTTTTTAACTCAATATTGAATACACGTAATATATTTTATTAAATCAATTATGGGGCCTATTCTCGTAGCTTCAAAGTTGCCAGTGCCATAACTGCACGGTTTGGCATATTCAGAAGTAGCAGAATGAAATGTGAGAAAAAAAAACATATTATTTATTGCAAATTGCATTCTTCTAAACCACTTCTACAGTGGCGGCCGCCTTTATCCTAAAGCGGCCGCCACCGCGGGAATTTTCAAACCGCGGAGGGCGCGCGGCTTCTTTTTGGCCGTTTTCCCGCGCCTCGGGCACTTTCAATGATAAGCGCCATTAGTGCTTATCTGCTGATGCGGCCGCCGCGCGGGAAACTCCGATACAAAACGGAGAATAGCACCGCATTTATCCGGGTAAGCTTTAGAATAAAGGCGGCCACGACAGTATAAAAAGTGACAACCCGCATGGTTTAACAGCCAAAATGCCCAGATTGTACTTCCTTTAGAAGTGGAATGACCTGAGGTGCTTTTAACTCCATCCCCACTTTACTTATTGGTTTTGTTCTCTCAGCCCAACCCATATTTCTAACTACGAGAATTGTAATACAACCAAGGAAGAGGGCCCAGTCTAACTCGCACTCATATCCCCAGCAAAAAAATGACAAGAAGATAAAAATACATTTTACAGTTATAAAAATTATGCGTTTGTTTTAATAGTAACAATGTAGATGTATTATTAAAGCTGTATAAGAAACTTTAGCATGAGCTAACACATGCACCCAACACTGAGAATTTTTTTTTTTTTTCTAATTTGATAGGGGATACGGTTTACACATCTAAGTCTCCACCAGTGTTGGGGTTGATGTGTTGTCTCTTACATTTTTTACTGTTTAAGTGTAATGTATGATGTTACGTGAATATGCATTGGTTTTATTGTGCACACCCATGTGTTTTTTACCCCCTTGACATTTATACCATAAGAGAGCCATAGGGTTAATGCATTTTAGGCAATAAATAGCCAGTAGGGATAGTACAGCTCCAATTTCCCCGGATGAATTGACAATTCAAGTCACAAAATGCGTAGGGTGGAGGTTGTTTGCGTATGTCAGCACTGAGATGGAGTTATCGGCGCAGCAGTGATGTCATCGGGGGAGGAGACAGGTCGAGTAGCGGCAATGAGGAGAGGAAAGGAGAAGAGTGAAGCTAACCACAGCTACTAGCACCGTGCTCTGCAGACTCAAGCTGTGGACGGCATCTTTGAATTACACGCCAAGACTCAATACATTGTACTGTAAGTGTATTTTGGGTCTTGTGCATTTGAATAAATATAATCAACTGTACCATGCTAGGTTTATTTTATTCATTCATGGGTACACATCTGTTGGAGACTGAGTGGGATTTGAGGATCCAGGCTACTGATTAAAGCAAAGAACTTAACCCATTACCTGTGATCCATGTATATGCTGTAAGTAGGCATTTGAAACATACAGCGATCTATGCTGTGGAAGTTACTGCACAATGGTCTGTTCTCTTATTTGTACCCACAAAATTACCAGATATTGAATTAACCATTTGGGATTTACATACATCATTTGGGACTGACCAGAGCTTCAATTTCGGGACTGGTATTATTGACACTTGCGCCAAGGATTTTGTTCTTTTTTTCTGTTGCAGTACAAGCAGACCTGATTTTGAGGCTTCATCAGCTGTTTCAGCGCTGACCAGCATGGAACTCGTGGACCTGAGGAAGTTGCTGTGTGTTCAACGAAATGCGTAGGGCCGTATCTATAGGTGGTTCTTAGCAACAACGTCATTTAACGCACTATCTCTGGCCCCACCCCTGACCAATGAAGTACTCTAAGATTCCCTCTGCCAGCTGATCTGCCAGCTCTTTGAACTGCCAAACACCAGGTGCTGACTTCCCCTGGCGCCACTGGATTCCTGCTGTTTCCCTGCCGTCTTGCTGGCATAAAGATCAGCCACTAAAACGCCTGGTGTTGAATTCCCTCTGTTGCTGCTGGAGCCTTGCTGCTCGCTAGGACAGGTTTTTAACACCACAACTGGACCTGACGGAGGCTATCATGACAAGAGGATACATCAGTGAGGCGATACAGTCTGCTCTGGTGTGGCTTCCTGATACAGCTGAGCAGAGATGCCTACCTGAGATCAAGTTAATTCCTACTGCGATTTTTTTCACGAATGTTTGCGAGTGTGCATTTTTAAGGTTACTCCAACATAGCAATATATATCAAATTACAATAATGCACTATGGGGCATGCGCTTATTCTTTTTTTTTTTTTTAGATTTGTTTGGGTATTCGTTCATTCCACAGAAGCAGCTCAGACCCCAAGACCCGTCCGGGCCATCTATCCTATATTTTTTTGGTATACTGCAATTTTTGTTGTGTTGATATACATCCATATTGTTTAGCTTTCATATCTCTGTACATCTTTTAGCACTGACTTTTACTTCTTGTGATATTTTTAAAAATATATATATATATCAGCAAAAGAAAAAGAGAGGCGCGTTCCACATAGCGTAATTTATGCTATGTGGCATGCGCCTCTCTTTTTATTTTTCCTGCTAGATGCACTTTGGATGGGGTTCATCCTGTGAGAGGCTGCGTACAAGTCACGGCACTGGATGGTTATGGACTAATAATCAATTTTTATTGATTGGTAATGGACTATCTTTGGATTAACTAATATTAGTATTTGATATTGGACACAGCTATATTTTATACAATTTTTTATAATATGTGTTTTTATTTCATCTAGCTTTTTATATCATATGTCTGTCTTAAATTTTCAGTTGTATAGCCTATTTTTAATGTTTCATTGTTGCCACAGCTACTAGCCGTGCCAGTCACAACAATGGAACATTTAATGTTAAAGGATCATACAGCTGCACATCCAGGAATGTAGTATATGATTCAGTGCAACAAATGTGACCAAGGATGCTACATTGGGGAAACCAGCCAAAAACTACAAGGTAGAATGAATATGCACAGACACTCCATACTCCATTATGATGAAGGAAGATACTGCTCACAGTGGGACATCATTTCTCACAACCAGATCATTGCATAAATGATTTAAAAATCAAAATCCTCAATGGAATATTTAAACGCACCCAAGAGCGGAAAACATTTGAGCTGAGAATGATAAGACTCTTTGACACCAAAACAAATGGACTTAATACAGACATGGGGTTTCTCACACACTATCAAAATTTGTTGTAATGGTCCTCCCTGCTATTGTGCCATCTTATACCTTCCCCCCAGCATCCTCCTCCCCCTCGGTGCTGCTGTGGATGTACAGCCCACCCCTCCCCCATCCCTTATTCTCACCTTCCTTATCTCTGTTTTAACACCCCTCCAGTGCTTCTCTGTTCTTTATTCTTGCTTTTTTTTCCAACCCTGTCACAGAAACCTTTGTATATCAGTATTGTTGACTTGAGGAAGAGAGGAAAACTCTCGAAAGCTTATCCTATGACATAAATTGTTAGTCCAAATAAAAAAGGTATCACCTAATACTGAAGAACTCTTTTATTCTGCACTATCGCAACTGAACTAACACAGCTATTTCCGTTTTATATATATATACCCTATTTCCTCAATTCTAAGACGCACCTTTTTTCCGATTTTCACGTGTCTGAAATTGGGGTGCGTCTTAGAATCGATGTATTAAATTTTTTTAACATGTTTCAGGAGAGGTCCCATGTCAGCGGAGGACGAAGTGTGCGGAGGCGGCAGGAGAGGTCCCACGTCTGCAGATGGTTGAAGATGAACAGCGGGTGGGAGTGCGGTGGCGGCGGCAGGACAGGTCCAAGTCTGCAGGTGAATGAAGATAAGACAGCGGGTGTGTGGTGGCGGAGGCGGCTAATAGATCATAAAGCAGGAGCAGAGAGTGCACCTCCACAGCCGTTCCCCTATGCCACTCTGCTCCTGCTCAGCTCTCCTGCTATTATGATCTCCTGTCACCACACGCCCGCTGTCTTATCTTCATTCACATGCAGACTTGGACCTGTCCTGCCGCCGCCACCACACTCCCACCGTCCATCTTCAACCATCTGCAGATGTGAGACCTCTCTCTTGCCGCCGCCGCCCGCTTCGTCCTCCACTGACATGGGACCTCTCCTGAGACATGGTAAGCGAAAAAGTAATTTTCCTCAATTGTAAGGGCCAAATCGATGGTGCGTCTTACAATCGAAGGCGTCTTACAATCGAGGAAATACGGTATATATATAAACAAAACAAATAGTCGATACCGTTCTGTGGCTAATGAAATGCTTTTTTGTGCGAGCTTTCGAGATACAGTGATCTCTTCTTCGGGCGATGTTGCAATTGATTAAGCCAAGAAATTTACTTTCAAACAGGACAGCTAGGAATGTTATCTCTGTGGGTGAAGCCTAACCCTCCCCTGTGCAGTATGCGATTTATGAATGAAGGTGTTTAATGGTCCCTGAATGTTTGTGATTTTAGAGTAAGCATGTATGTGTGTGTGTGTCACTCACTGATAGACATTGTTCAACTAGACACCATTGTCTGCAGTTATTCTAAAAGGCTTACTAAGGACAATGTATAGATGTGATACCTGAAATTCATCCTTAGAACACAAGCATAATTCACGTTTTGTGTTGCATTTTCATGGCACATACAGTAATTTAGCCTACCTCCTGAATTTGTACTTATAGACAAACAGACTTATTGGGCCTTATTGTTTAAGCTGCGATAGCTCCCATCCTACGCTATTCCAGATTGGATTTATCGCACCTTGCAGAATAGGGCCCATAGTCTGAGAGTACTGTGCATGTACTATATAACAACATTTGTTTTGCAAAGAAAATAATGTTTGGTGCTATTACTAACAGGTCATTGACTCATTATCGTGTACTGTATAAGCATTACAAGCAATGTGGGTCACATTGTAAATGGGTAGGACACAGTGTTTCATTATGATTTGTAAAGGTAAACATTGCTGAAGGAAAAAAGTGTCTCCTGATATCCAGGTGCTTTTAATATAGAATTCACTTCTGATACAGTAAGTTATGTCAAACAAATGTGGTAGAGTTTGTTAACTACTGTATGTGATTGACACATTCATTTACAGAGAGCTAATTTTAAAGTCAATTATAAAATGCCCTCATTATTATGCCCAGGATCAAAAATGTATTACAGGCATACCCCAGTTTAAAGGACACTCACTTAAGTACACTCGCGAGTAAGGACATAGCGCCAAATAGGCAAACGGCAGCTCGCACTTGTGACTGTCAGCACGTACTGAACAGCAATACCGGCTCACCTGTACCGAAGCTGTGCGCAAGCGGGGAGACTATAGAACCTGTTACAATTGCGTTATTTAAATCAGTTCTGCACGTATATGATGTTTGCAGTATAGTACATGGATCGATAAGTGGGAAAAAGGTTTCGCTTTCCATACATGCTCCGGTCCCATTGCGTACATTAATGCGGGGTATGCCTGTATATTATTTTGGAAAAAACACGCACTTTTTCTTCTAAAAAATGTCTCTTTTCCTGCTTCAATTTTTCATTTTTTCTCAGCCAAAACAACACTACTTCTCTATACTAAATATTTTTCACAAATCTAACCCACATCACCTTTTTTCTATATTTGATAATCTCCAAAAACCTTCTTCTACTTGTTTCTCTTTTTCAGCTACACCACAAGACTTTTCTGACTACTTCAAGGCAAACGTAGATCTAATCTAGGGGTGCTCAAACTTGGGGGATTTTCTAGGGGTGTGTGGCGTTTACAGAGGTTTCGCACTTCCCCCAAAGGCATTCAAATTAAATGCCGGGGATCGCATAAGGCCTCTGTAACTTTAATTACCTTAACATTCCAGCGACGCATCGCAATGTCAATGTGGCGTCACATGACTCCGCGGCATCATTTGATGCTGGAGCTGAGCAAGGGGTGAAAGCAGGCAGGGGTGCAGGGGGAAGAGGTTGCGCACCCTTATTCTAATTCATAAAGATATCTCCTCTGCATCTGATACCTCTGTCCTCCTAACACACCTCTCTCTATACTTCACCTATACCTATATGGCCCTGTCTAGCATACTGTATTACTTTTGCAGTCAACCTTCTTAAATGTTTTGTAATTTCCCGCTTACTAATGTATCCGGACACCCCGGATACCTATGTCACGGGTGGGGGATCTGCCGGGCTACCGGGGAGTCGCTCCAGAAGAGGGTAGGAGATGGCAGTGGGACCACAGGAGCTCCAGAGCTCTGTTTCACACCTGGCAAGCGGGGGTCGCCATCTTAGATAATCACGCATGCGCAATAGGAGAATCGGCGCATACGCAGAAGGCTACAAGTTGCGGAGGCCATCTTTGAAGAGGCTCCACATGGGACTACAAGTCCCAGCATGCTCAAGGGCATGCATCACGTGGGGGCAGCACAGCCTACAGGGCTGAGGGATTCATGAGGAGAGGATACATTTTTGGCACAAAGAGACTGCGCGAGGGAGTTGGAAGGAGGAGAGCAAACAGAGTGGTAGTGTCCAGGGAGCTTTGCTCCTCTGGACTTGAACTAGGTTTGCCCTTAAGGCCCCAGCTAGGCGCCTTCTATTTGTGGCTGCTATAGGGAAGGCCTCAGATAGGGACACTACCATTTAACCTCATAGTGACAGGTGTAGCATAAGCAAAGAGATGCCACGGGGTGAGATGCAGCCTGCAGTCTGAGACCAGACCACAGCAAACCATAGACATTAAGGGACACCCTCCAGCTGGAGTTCCCTCAAGACGCGGACGTCTCCGGACCAGAGATAGCGGAGCAGCAGACGTTGTGGGATCAGACAGGTCCTTTTATTCATTCAGTGGTACCTGGGTACAGGATTGCCCAGGGAGGTAAAGTGCACCAACGGTCCACAGGGGTAGCGCTTCTCCCAACAATTGGATGGGACTGACTCTCATTGGGGAAGGAGACCAGGAGTTTTGATGCCATGCACTCTAGGTACTTTGTGGGACATTCACCCTGTGTTGTTATTATTGTATTGTGTGTGCTATATTGTATGGTACCGTTATATCGTTATCCTATTGTCAGTAAACCAATTGTTATATTTTGTTGTGTGTATAATTTCACTGTAAGTTGTCCTGAAAGGGGTTATCCTGCTTCGCTGGGAGAACGAGAGATCACCTCAGGCTCTCAGGTGCAGAGGCTCAGGCCTTCTGTGAGCCACAGGTAACGGCAGCACGCATAGTAACCTTAGACATGGGGAAATGGGAGCTACATTTGGAGGCACTGCTGAGATTCAGATCTGGGGTGCCCAATCTAAATGAAGACAAGTCAGAACCAGCAAGGGTCCATGACCCTACTGTCCCGCCAGAGCATCCTCAAGTGGGCCCTACGACAGCAAGCGTCTCCCCATCACATGGTTGCTATTAGCCAAGTTACGGTATCACTGCACTTGCCTTACATGCACAAAACCCTGAGACAGAGACCGGGGTTTACTAATGCTCGCATTATAGATGTAAAATGGGATACATCCCTTTGGTAGAGTACGGATCTAGTTGACTGCCATGGTGAGGTACCAAAGGACAATGCCCCCCAGTTTCTACAGCTCCCTGAATTCTCACTCGGTGGAAGTGCACTTATATACCCCAAACGCAGCACCATAACACTTGCGCCAAGGATTTTGTTCATTTTTTCTGTTGCAGTACAAGCAGACCTGATTTTGAGGCTTCATCAGCTGTTTCAGCGCTGACCAGCATGGAACTCGTGGACCTGAGGAAGTTGCTGTGTGTTCAACGAAATGCGTAGGGCCGTATCTATAGGTGGTTCTTAGCAACAACGTCATTTAACGCACTATCTCTGGCCCCACCCCTGACCAATGAAGTACTCTAAGATTCCCTCTGCCAGCTGATCTGCCAGCTCTTTGAACTGCCAAACACCAGGTGCTGACTTCCCCTGGCGCCACTGGATTCCTGCTGTTTCCCTGCCGTCTTGCTGGCATAAAGATCAGCCACTAAAACGCCTGGTGTTGAATTCCCTCTGTTGCTGCTGGAGCCTTGCTGCTCGCTAGGACAGGTTTTTAACACCACAACTGGACCTGACGGAGGCTATCATGACAAGAGGATACATCAGTGAGGCGATACAGTCTGCTCTGGTGTGGCTTCCTGATACAGCTGAGCAGAGATGCCTACCTGAGATCAAGTTAATTCCTACTGCGATTTTTTTCACGAATGTTTGCGAGTGTGCATTTTTAAGGTTACTCCAACCTAGCAATATATATCAAATTACAATAATGCACTATGGGGCATGCGCTTATTCTTTTTTTTTTTTTTAGATTTGTTTGGGTATTCGTTCATTCCACAGAAGCAGCTCAGACCCCAAGACCCGTCCGGGCCATCTATCCTATATTTTTTTGGTATACTGCAATTTTTGTTGTGTTGATATACATCCATATTGTTTAGCTTTCATATCTCTGTACATCTTTTAGCACTGACTTTTACTTCTTGTGATATTTTTAAAAATATATATATATATCAGCAAAAAAAAAAGAGAGGCGCGTTCCACATAGCGTAATTTATGCTATGTGGGATGCGCCTCTCTTTTTATTTTTCCTGCTAGATGCACTTTGGATGGGGTTCATCCTGTGAGAGGCTGCGTACAAGTCACGGCACTGGATGGTTATGGACTAATAATCAATTTTTATTGATTGGTAATGGACTATCTTTGGATTAACTAATATTAGTATTTGATATTGGACACAGCTATATTTTATACAATTTTTTATAATATGTGTTTTTATTTCATCTAGCTTTTTATATCATATGTCTGTCTTAAATTTTCAGTTGTATAGCCTATTTTTAATGTTTCATTGTTGCCACAGCTACTAGCCGTGCCAGTCACAACAATGGAACATTCAATGTTAAAGGATCATACAGCTGCACATCCAGGAATGTAGTATATGATTCAGTGCAACAAATGTGACCAAGGATGCTACATTGGGGAAACCAGCCAAAAACTACAAGGTAGAATGAATATGCACAGACACTCCATACTCCATTATGATGAAGGAAGATACTGCTCACAGTGGGACATCATTTCTCACAACCAGATCATTGCATAAATGATTTAAAAATCAAAATCCTCAATGAAATATTTAAACGCACCCAAGAGCGGAAAACATTTGAGCTGAGAATGATAAGACTCTTTGACACCAAAACAAATGGACTTAATACAGACATGGGGTTTCTCACACACTATCAAAATTTGTTGTAATGGTCCTCCCTGCTATTGTGCCATCCTATACCTTCCCCCCAGCATCCTCCTCCCCCTCGGTGCTGCTGTGGATGTACAGCCCACCCCTCCCCCATCCCTTATTCTCACCTTCCTTATCTCTGTTTTAACACCCCTCCAGTGCTTCTCTGTTCTTTATTCTTGCTTTTTTTTCCAACCCTGTCACAGAAACCTTTGTATATCAGTATTGCTGACCTGAGGAAGAGAGGAAAACTCTCGAAAGCTTATCCTATGACATAAATTGTTAGTCCAAATAAAAAAGGTATCACCTAATACTGAAGAACTCTTTTATTCTGCACTATCGCAACTGAACTAACACAGCTATTTCCATTTTATATATATATACCCTATTTCCTCAATTCTAAGACGCCCTTTTTTTCCGATTTTCACGTGTCTGAAATTGGGGTGCGTCTTAGAATCGATGTATTAAATTTTTTTAACATGTTTCAGGAGAGGTCCCATGTCAGCGGAGGACGAAGTGTGCGGAGGCGGCAGGAGAGGTCCCACGTCTGCAGATGGTTGAAGATGAACAGCGGGTGGGAGTGCGGTGGCGGCGGCAGGACAGGTCCAAGTCTGCAGGTGAATGAAGATAAGACAGCGGGTGTGTGGTGGCGGAGGCGGCTAATAGATCATAAAGCAGGAGCAGAGAGTGCACCTCCACAGCCGTTCCCCTATGCCACTCTGCTCCTGCTCAGCTCTCCTGCTATTATGATCTCCTGTCACCACACGCCCGCTGTCTTATCTTCATTCACATGCAGACTTGGACCTGTCCTGCCGCCGCCACCACACTCCCACCGTCCATCTTCAACCATCTGCAGATGTGAGACCTCTCTCTTGCCGCCGCCGCCCGCTTCGTCCTCCACTGACATGGGACCTCTCCTGAGACATGGTAAGCGAAAAAGTAATTTTCCTCAATTGTAAGGGCCAAATCGATGGTGCGTCTTACAATCGAAGGCGTCTTACAATCGAGGAAATACGGTATATATATAAACAAAACAAATAGTCGATACCGTTCTGTGGCTAATGAAATGCTTTTTTGTGCGAGCTTTCGAGATACAGTGATCTCTTCTTCGGGCGATGTTGCAATTGATTAAGCCAAGAAATTTACTTTCAAACAGGACAGCTAGGAATGTTATCTCTGTGGGTGAAGCCTAACCCTCCCCTGTGCAGTATGCGATTTATGAATGAAGGTGTTTAATGGTCCCTGAATGTTTGTGATTTTAGAGTAAGCATGTATGTGTGTGTGTGTCACTCACTGATAGACATTGTTCAACTAGACACCATTGTCTGCAGTTATTCTAAAAGGCTTACTAAGGACAATGTATAGATGTGATACCTGAAATTCATCCTTAGAACACAAGCATAATTCACGTTTTGTGTTGCATTTTCATGGCACATACAGTAATTTAGCCTACCTCCTGAATTTGTACTTATAGACAAACAGACTTATTGGGCCTTATTGTTTAAGCTGCGATAGCTCCCATCCTACGCTATTCCAGATTGGATTTATCGCACCTTGCAGAATAGGGCCCATAGTCTGAGAGTACTGTGCATGTACTATATAACAACATTTGTTTTGCAAAGAAAATAATGTTTGGTGCTATTACTAACAGGTCATTGACTCATTATCGTGTACTGTATAAGCATTACAAGCAATGTGGGTCACATTGTAAATGGGTAGGACACAGTGTTTCATTATGATTTGTAAAGGTAAACATTGCTGAAGGAAAAAAGTGTCTCCTGATATCCAGGTGCTTTTAATATAGAATTCACTTCTGATACAGTAAGTTATGTCAAACAAATGTGGTAGAGTTTGTTAACTACTGTATGTGATTGACACATTCATTTACAGAGAGCTAATTTTAAAGTCAATTATAAAATGCCCTCATTATTATGCCCAGGATCAAAAATGTATTACAGGCATACCCCAGTTTAAAGGACACTCACTTAAGTACACTCGCGAGTAAGGACATAGCGCCAAATAGGCAAACGGCAGCTCGCACTTGTGACTGTCAGCACGTACTGAACAGCAATACCGGCTCACCTGTACCGAAGCTGTGCGCAAGCGGGGAGACTATAGAACCTGTTACAATTGCGTTATTTAAATCAGTTCTGCACGTATATGATGTTTGCAGTATAGTACATGGATCGATAAGTGGGAAAAAGGTTTCGCTTTCCATACATGCTCCGGTCCCATTGCGTACATTAATGCGGGGTATGCCTGTATATTATTTTGGAAAAAACACGCACTTTTTCTTCTAAAAAATGTCTCTTTTCCTGCTTCAATTTTTCATTTTTTCTCAGCCAAAACAACACTACTTCTCTATACTAAATATTTTTCACAAATCTAACCCACATCACCTTTTTTCTATATTTGATAATCTCCAAAAACCTTCTTCTACTTGTTTCTCTTTTTCAGCTACACCACAAGACTTTTCTGACTACTTCAAGGCAAACGTAGATCTAATCTAGGGGTGCTCAAACTTGGGGGATTTTCTAGGGGTGTGTGGCATTTACAGAGGTTTCGCACTTCCCCCAAAGGCATTCAAATTAAATGCCGGGGATCGCATAAGGCCTCTGTAACTTTAATTACCTTAACATTCCAGCGACGCATCGCAATGTCAATGTGGCGTCACATGACTCCGCGGCATCATTTGATGCTGGAGCTGAGCAAGGGGTGAAAGCAGGCAGGGGTGCAGGGGGAAGAGGTTGCGCACCCTTATTCTAATTCATAAAGATATCTCCTCTGCATCTGATACCTCTGTCCTCCTAACACACCTCTCTCTATACTTCCCCTATACCTATATGGCCCAGTCTAGCATACTGTATTACTTTTGCAGTCAACCTTCTTAAATGTTTTGTAATTTCCCGCTTACTAATGTATCCGGACACCCCGGATACCTATGTCACGGGTGGGGGATCTGCCGGGCTACCGGGGAGTCGCTCCAGAAGAGGGTAGGAGATGGCAGTGGGACCACAGGAGCTCCAGAGCTCTGTTTCACACCTGGCAAGCGGGGGTCGCCATCTTAGATAATCACGCATGCGCAATAGGAGAATCGGCGCATACGCAGAAGGCTACAAGTTGCGGAGGCCATCTTTGAAGAGGCTCCACATGGGACTACAAGTCCCAGCATGCTCAAGGGCATGCATCACGTGGGGGCAGCACAGCCTACAGGGCTGAGGGATTCATGAGGAGAGGATACATTTTTGGCACAAAGAGACTGCGCGAGGGAGTTGGAAGGAGGAGAGCAAACAGAGTGGTAGTGTCCAGGGAGCTTTGCTCCTCTGGACTTGAACTAGGTTTGCCCTTAAGGCCCCAGCTAGGCGCCTTCTATTTGTGGCTGCTATAGGGAAGGCCTCAGATAGGGACACTACCATTTAACCTCATAGTGACAGGTGTAGCATAAGCGAAGAGATGCCACGGGGTGAGATGCAGCCTGCAGTCTGAGACCAGACCACAGCAAACCATAGACATTAAGGGACACCCTCCAGCTGGAGTTCCCTCAAGACGCGGACGTCTCCGGACCAGAGATAGCGGAGCAGCAGACGTTGTGGGATCAGACAGGTCCTTTTATTCATTCAGTGGTACCTGGGTACAGGATTGCCCAGGGAGGTAAAGTGCACCAACGGTCCACAGGGGTAGCGCTTCTCCCAACAATTGGATGGGACTGACTCTCATTGGGGAAGGAGACCAGGAGTTTTGATGCCATGCACTCTAGGTACTTTGTGGGACATTCACCCTGTGTTGTTATTATTGTATTGTGTGTGCTATATTGTATGGTACTGTTATATCGTTATCCTATTGTCAGTAAACCAATTGTTATATTTTGTTGTGTGTATAATTTCACTGTAAGTTGTCCTGAAAGGGGTTATCCTGCTTCGCTGGGAGAACGAGAGATCACCTCAGGCTCTCAGGTGCAGAGGCTCAGGCCTTCTGTGAGCCACAGGTAACGGCAGCACGCATAGTAACCTTAGACATGGGGAAATGGGAGCTACATTTGGAGGCACTGCTGAGATTCAGATCTGGGGTGCCCAATCTAAATGAAGACAAGTCAGAACCAGCAAGGGTCCATGACCCTACTGTCCCGCCAGAGCATCCTCAAGTGGGCCCTACGACAGCAAGCGTCTCCCCATCACATGGTTGCTATTAGCCAAGTTACGGTATCACTGCACTTGCCTTACATGCACAAAACCCTGAGACAGAGACCGGGGTTTACTAATGCTCGCATTATAGATGTAAAATGGGATACATCCCTTTGGTAGAGTACGGATCTAGTTGACTGCCATGGTGAGGTACCAAAGGACAATGCCCCCCAGTTTCTACAGCTCCCTGAATTCCCACTCGGTGGAAGTGCACTTATATACCCCAAACGCAGCACCATAACACTTGCGCCAAGGATTTTGTTCATTTTTTCTGTTGCAGTACAAGCAGACCTGATTTTGAGGCTTCATCAGCTGTTTCAGCGCTGACCAGCATGGAACTCGTGGACCTGAGGAAGTTGCTGTGTGTTCAACGAAATGCGTAGGGCCGTATCTATAGGTGGTTCTTAGCAACAACGTCATTTAACGCACTATCTCTGGCCCCACCCCTGACCAATGAAGTACTCTAAGATTCCCTCTGCCAGCTGATCTGCCAGCTCTTTGAACTGCCAAACACCAGGTGCTGACTTCCCCTGGCGCCACTGGATTCCTGCTGTTTCCCTGCCGTCTTGCTGGCATAAAGATCAGCCACTAAAACGCCTGGTGTTGAATTCCCTCTGTTGCTGCTGGAGCCTTGCTGCTCGCTAGGACAGGTTTTTAACACCACAACTGGACCTGACGGAGGCTATCATGACAAGAGGATACATCAGTGAGGCGATACAGTCTGCTCTGGTGTGGCTTCCTGATACAGCTGAGCAGAGATGCCTACCTGAGATCAAGTTAATTCCTACTGCGATTTTTTTCACGAATGTTTGCGAGTGTGCATTTTTAAGGTTACTCCAACCTAGCAATATATATCAAATTACAATAATGCACTATGGGGCATGCGCTTATTCTTTTTTTTTTTTTTAGATTTGTTTGGGTATTCGTTCATTCCACAGAAGCAGCTCAGACCCCAAGACCCGTCCGGGCCATCTATCCTATATTTTTTTGGTATACTGCAATTTTTGTTGTGTTGATATACATCCATATTGTTTAGCTTTCATATCTCTGTACATCTTTTAGCACTGACTTTTACTTCTTGTGATATTTTTAAAAATATATATATATATCAGCAAAAGAAAAAGAGATGCGCGTTCCACATAGCGTAATTTATGCTATGTGGGATGCGCCTCTCTTTTTATTTTTCCTGCTAGATGCACTTTGGATGGGGTTCATCCTGTGAGAGGCTGCGTACAAGTCACGGCACTGGATGGTTATGGACTAATAATCAATTTTTATTGATTGGTAATGGACTATCTTTGGATTAACTAATATTAGTATTTGATATTGGACACAGCTATATTTTATACAATTTTTTATAATATGTGTTTTTATTTCATCTAGCTTTTTATATCATATGTCTGTCTTAAATTTTCAGTTGTATAGCCTATTTTTAATGTTTCATTGTTGCCACAGCTACTAGCCGTGCCAGTCACAACAATGGAACATTCAATGTTAAAGGATCATACAGCTGCACATCCAGGAATGTAGTATATGATTCAGTGCAACAAATGTGACCAAGGATGCTACATTGGGGAAACCAGCCAAAAACTACAAGGTAGAATGAATATGCACAGACACTCCATACTCCATTATGAAGAAGGAAGATACTGCTCACAGTGGGACATCATTTCTCACAACCAAATCATTGCATAAATGATTTAAAAATCAAAATCCTCAATGAAATATTTAAACGCACCCAAGAGCGGAAAACATTTGAGCTGAGAATGATAAGACTCTTTGACACCAAAACAAATGGACTTAATACAGACATGGGGTTTCTCACACACTATCAAAATTTGTTGTAATGGTCCTCCCTGCTATTGTGCCATCCTATACCTTCCCCCCAGCATCCTCCTCCCCCTCGGTGCTGCTGTGGATGTACAGCCCACCCCTCCCCCATCCCTTATTCTCACCTTCCTTATCTCTGTTTTAACACCCCTCCAGTGCTTCTCTGTTCTTTATTCTTGCTTTTTTTTCCAACCCTGTCACAGAAACCTTTGTATATCAGTATTGCTGACCTGAGGAAGAGAGGAAAACTCTCGAAAGCTTATCCTATGACATAAATTGTTAGTCCAAATAAAAAAGGTATCACCTAATACTGAAGAACTCTTTTATTCTGCACTATCGCAACTGAACTAACACAGCTATTTCCGTTTTATATATATATACCCTATTTCCTCAATTCTAAGACGCACCTTTTTTCCGATTTTCACGTGTCTGAAATTGGGGTGCGTCTTAGAATCGATGTATTAAATTTTTTTAACATGTTTCAGGAGAGGTCCCATGTCAGCGGAGGACGAAGTGTGCGGAGGCGGCAGGAGAGGTCCCACGTCTGCAGATGGTTGAAGATGAACAGCGGGTGGGAGTGCGGTGGCGGCGGCAGGACAGGTCCAAGTCTGCAGGTGAATGAAGATAAGACAGCGGGTGTGTGGTGGCGGAGGCGGCTAATAGATCATAAAGCAGGAGCAGAGAGTGCACCTCCACAGCCGTTCCCCTATGCCACTCTGCTCCTGCTCAGCTCTCCTGCTATTATGATCTCCTGTCACCACACGCCCGCTGTCTTATCTTCATTCACATGCAGACTTGGACCTGTCCTGCCGCCGCCACCACACTCCCACCGTCCATCTTCAACCATCTGCAGATGTGAGACCTCTCTCTTGCCGCCGCCGCCCGCTTCGTCCTCCACTGACATGGGACCTCTCCTGAGGCATGGTAAGCGAAAAAGTAATTTTCCTCAATTGTAAGGGCCAAATCGATGGTGCGTCTTACAATCGAAGGCGTCTTACAATCGAGGAAATACGGTATATATATAAACAAAACAAATAGTCGATACCGTTCTGTGGCTAATTAAATGCTTTTTTGTGCGAGCTTTCGAGATACAGTGATCTCTTCTTCGGGCGATGTTGCAATTGATTAAGCCAAGAAATTTACTTTCAAACAGGACAGCTAGGAATGTTATCTCTGTGGGTGAAGCCTAACCCTCCCCTGTGTAGTATGCGATTTATGAATGAAGGTGTTTAATGGTCCCTGAATGTTTGTGATTTTAGAGTAAGCATGTATGTGTGTGTGTGTCACTCACTGATAGACATTGTTCAACTAGACACCATTGTCTGCAGTTATTCTAAAAGGCTTACTAAGGACAATGTATAGATGTGATACCTGAAATTCATCCTTAGAACACAAGCATAATTCACGTTTTGTGTTGCATTTTCATGGCACATACAGTAATTTAGCCTACCTCCTGAATTTGTACTTATAGACAAACAGACTTATCTCCAACTGGCAGAGACTTGTGTTACTCATTTTATATATTATATTTTTGTGTATTCAATCATGCTATTTTATGCTATTGTTTTATATGTGGTTTATACATAAAATTGGCTGCTGAGCCTGATCCCAACTAATATAGCGCTTCCCTGGTTGTTTTCTTTATAGACTTATTGGGCCTTATTGTTTAAGCTGCGATAGCTCCCATCCTACGCTATTCCAGATTGGATTTATCGCACCTTGCAGAATAGGGCCCATAGTCTGAGAGTACTGTGCATGTACTATATAACAACATTTGTTTTGCAAAGAAAATAATGTTTGGTGCTATTACTAACAGGTCATTGACTCATTATCGTGTACTGTATAAGCATTACAAGCAATGTGGGTCACATTGTAAATGGGTAGGACACAGTGTTTCATTATGATTTGTAAAGGTAAACATTGCTGAAGGAAAAAAGTGTCTCCTGATATCCAGGTGCTTTTAATATAGAATTCACTTCTGATACAGTAAGTTATGTCAAACAAATGTGGTAGAGTTTGTTAACTACTGTATGTGATTGACACATTCATTTACAGAGAGCTAATTTTAAAGTCAATTATAAAATGCCCTCATTATTATGCCCAGGATCAAAAATGTATTACAGGCATACCCCAGTTTAAAGGACACTCACTTAAGTACACTCGCGAGTAAGGACATAGCGCCAAATAGGCAAACGGCAGCTCGCACTTGTGACTGTCAGCACGTACTGAACAGCAATACCGGCTCACCTGTACCGAAGCTGTGCGCAAGCGGGGAGACTATAGAACCTGTTACAATTGCGTTATTTAAATCAGTTCTGCACGTATATGATGTTTGCAGTATAGTACATGGATCGATAAGTGGGAAAAAGGTTTCGCTTTCCATACATGCTCCGGTCCCATTGCGTACATTAATGCGGGGTATGCCTGTATATTATTTTGGAAAAAACACGCACTTTTTCTTCTAAAAAATGTCTCTTTTCCTGCTTCAATTTTTCATTTTTTCTCAGCCAAAACAACACTACTTCTCTATACTAAATATTTTTCACAAATCTAACCCACATCACCTTTTTTCTATATTTGATAATCTCCAAAAACCTTCTTCTACTTGTTTCTCTTTTTCAGCTACACCACAAGACTTTTCTGACTACTTCAAGGCAAACGTAGATCTAATCTAGGGGTGCTCAAACTTGGGGGATTTTCTAGGGGTGTGTGGCGTTTACAGAGGTTTCGCACTTCCCCCAAAGGCATTCAAATTAAATGCCGGGGATCGCATAAGGCCTCTGTAACTTTAATTACCTTAACATTCCAGCGACGCATCGCAATGTCAATGTGGCGTCACATGACTCCGCGGCATCATTTGATGCTGGAGCTGAGCAAGGGGTGAAAGCAGGCAGGGGTGCAGGGGGAAGAGGTTGCGCACCCTTATTCTAATTCATAAAGATATCTCCTCTGCATCTGATACCTCTGTCCTCCTAACACACCTCTCTCTATACTTCCCCTATACCTATATGGCCCTGTCTAGCATACTGTATTACTTTTGCAGTCAACCTTCTTAAATGTTTTGTAATTTCCCGCTTACTAATGTATCCGGACACCCCGGATACCTATGTCACGGGTGGGGGATCTGCCGGGCTACCGGGGAGTCGCTCCAGAAGAGGGTAGGAGATGGCAGTGGGACCACAGGAGCTCCAGAGCTCTGTTTCACACCTGGCAAGCGGGGGTCGCCATCTTAGATAATCACGCATGCGCAATAGGAGAATCGGCGCATACGCAGAAGGCTACAAGTTGCGGAGGCCATCTTTGAAGAGGCTCCACATGGGACTACAAGTCCCAGCATGCTCAAGGGCATGCATCACGTGGGGGCAGCACAGCCTACAGGGCTGAGGGATTCATGAGGAGAGGATACATTTTTGGCACAAAGAGACTGCGCGAGGGAGTTGGAAGGAGGAGAGCAAACAGAGTGGTAGTGTCCAGGGAGCTTTGCTCCTCTGGACTTGAACTAGGTTTGCCCTTAAGGCCCCAGCTAGGCGCCTTCTATTTGTGGCTGCTATAGGGAAGGCCTCAGATAGGGACACTACCATTTAACCTCATAGTGACAGGTGTAGCATAAGCGAAGAGATGCCACGGGGTGAGATGCAGCCTGCAGTCTGAGACCAGACCACAGCAAACCATAGACATTAAGGGACACCCTCCAGCTGGAGTTCCCTCAAGACGCGGACGTCTCCGGACCAGAGATAGCGGAGCAGCAGACGTTGTGGGATCAGACAGGTCCTTTTATTCATTCAGTGGTACCTGGGTACAGGATTGCCCAGGGAGGTAAAGTGCACCAACGGTCCACAGGGGTAGCGCTTCTCCCAACAATTGGATGGGACTGACTCTCATTGGGGAAGGAGACCAGGAGTTTTGATGCCATGCACTCTAGGTACTTTGTGGGACATTCACCCTGTGTTGTTATTATTGTATTGTGTGTGCTATATTGTATGGTACTGTTATATCGTTATCCTATTGTCAGTAAACCAATTGTTATATTTTGTTGTGTGTATAATTTCACTGTAAGTTGTCCTGAAAGGGGTTATCCTGCTTCGCTGGGAGAACGAGAGATCACCCCAGGCTCTCAGGTGCAGAGGCTCAGGCCTTCTGTGAGCCACAGGTAACGGCAGCACGCATAGTAACCTTAGACATGGGGAAATGGGGGCTACATTTGGAGGCACTGCTGAGATTCAGATCTGGGGTGCCCAATCTAAATGAAGACAAGTCAGAACCAGCAAGGGTCCATGACCCTACTGTCCCGCCAGAGCATCCTCAAGTGGGCCCTACGACAGCAAGCGTCTCCCCATCACATGGTTGCTATTAGCCAAGTTACGGTATCACTGCACTTGCCTTACATGCACAAAACCCTGAGACAGAGACCGGGGTTTACTAATGCTCGCATTATAGATGTAAAATGGGATACATCCCTTTGGTAGAGTATGGATCTAGTTGACTGCCATGGTGAGGTACCAAAGGACAATGCCCCCCAGTTTCTACAGCTCCCTGAATTCCCACTCGGTGGAAGTGCACTTATATACCCCAAACGCAGCACCATAACAGAAGCACCTAGTCTCATCACAAGTGTGGGAGAAGATCAGGAGCCACATCTGTCCCTCGCCCCCAGGAATCCCTAGCCGAATTGACGCTGGCAGTTGACAGTCCGGATGGAGCCACCGCAGTACCTGCAGTTTGAAGGGAGTCCAGCTACTCGAGGGAGTACTACATCAGCTGACTGAGAAGATAAGTCAAATGTCTCCAGTGCCACCCAACCAAAAACTGAAAGCTTTCTCTGGGATAACCCCCACTCCCATTCAGCGAGGAGGAGTTTGGAGCATGGAAGGAACATGCCCTGCAGGTGCTCGACGAATGGTCCTGCTCAGAGTCAGTAAAGAGACAGCAAATAGTTGAGCCCCCAGCTGCTCAACTGGTACGAATGCACCGCGAGACCGAGGGAGAAGTCACCACCCAAGAACTAATTGCATTCCTCACTCAGGCCTATACTGCCGAGGAGGGCAAAGATGAACTCTTTGCCCAATTCCGTGCTCTCTGTCAGAAAGAGGAAGGGGAAGAACTGTCTGCGTTTACACGACACTTGCAAATGTCCTTATGTGGATTGCTCTCCAAGAAAATGATCTCCACCGCTGTATTAAATGAGTACAGATTCAAACAGCTCATGAAAGGATCTCTACCCTTACACACTGTAGCCCTCATGATGTTACGTGCCCCTTGGGCCTCAACATCCCCCAGCTTCATGGAATTGATGGACCATATAAGGAAGAAGTTACACTTCCACACTCCTAAGAAGTCTATGGAGTCCTGTAAAGAAGAGACAAAAGGGGCATCAGAGGGACGTTAATGGAACGGAATCCCATAGCCCCTATGCCTCCCTGATCGTGGTGGTACGCAAGAAGAATGGATTATTCCACCTGTGCATAGACAATCAGACCCTGAATTGTCATAATGTCCCAGACCAGTACACTCTGCCGTGGATAGAAGAGATCCTCAGTGCGCTGTCAGGAAGAGAGTGGTTCAGCTTGCTGAACCTGAGGTTGTGCTACCAGGTACCTATGAGCTCCGAAGACCAGGAGAAGACGGCGTTTGTCTGTCCCCTCGGGTTTTACCAGTTCACCCGGATGCTCCAAGGCATTTGCAGTGCCCTGGTGACATTCCAAAGGTTGATGGAGAAGACCATCGGGGCATGAATTCCTGTGAATGCCTAGTCTACCTGGATGATATCATCGTGTTTAGTAACACTCTAGAAGAGCACGAGGGACACATTCTGAAGGTACTAGACAGACTGGGTAAAGAAAGACTGAAGTTATCCCTGGGCAAATGCCGGTTCTGCCAAATGTCAGTCACCTACGTGGGTCATATAGTGTCTGCAGATGGAGTGGCTACCGACCCCGCTAAGGTCGAAGCCGTGGTGATCTGGCCCAGACCAGACAACGTGATGAACTGCGATTCTTCCTGGGATACTGCGGATACTACCGCTGCTTCATAGAAGGCTACTCCAGGAAAGCCAATGTTCTCAACAACTGCTGAAGATCTACCTAGAGGAACCTCAGCAGAAGTCTGCCTCCCCACGGACACCCTTCGGAGTCAAGTGGACATCCGCCTGTGACAAAGCATTCACTGGCCTCAATAAAAGCCTCACAGAAGCACCCATCTTGGCTTATGCAGACCCCGGGCAGCCGTATATCCTACAGTTGGATTCAAGCTTCAACGGACTGGGAGTTGTACTGCACCAGAAGTACCCTGCTTGCCTCCGCCCAGTGGCATATGTGAGCCTAAGCTTGACATCAAGTGAACAGAAATACCCAGTCCACAAACTGGAGTTCCTTGCACTCAAGTGGGCGGTAGTCGACAAAATCCACTACTACTTATAATGAGTTTCCTTTGAGGACTGGACGGGCAACAACCCACTGACCTATATTTTGACATCTGCCAAGCTTGATGCCATCGGCCACAGGTGGCTGGCAGCACTCTCAAACTACCAATTCACCCTCAAATACAAGCCAGGACCCTTATACATCGGAGCTGATGCCCTGTCCCGAAGACCGGGATTGAGTGCCTCACTGGATGACAGCCCGTGGGAAGAAATTCCTGGACCTGGTATTCAGGCAATGTGCTTCACTGCTGCAATAGTGGAGGGCAAGAGGGCATTCTCTGACCTAAGAGTAGCTGATTCACTGGGTTGTCAGTTATGGACCCGAGGAAAATTCATAGATCAGGTCCAGGAATGTCCATGCCTCCAACCTGGTCCGAGCGTTTCATCGGAAATTTCCTGCCAAACTGTCTTAGATCACCCAGAGGTCTCTCCTCAAGATGGGGTTACTGTAGATTCTGCTTGATCCGTGCCGGGTTTTCACTTCGGTCCAGGTTTTCTGTCTCTCCTGCCCTTTCTCCTCTCTGTGGCTATTTAGGGTACTGGCAGCCTGCTTTATAAGGCTGCAGTTACCATAGGGAGTTGCCGAGCAAAGTTCTGTGTGTTTGCAGCTCCTGCTGGTCTTTGCAGTTACACCTAATCCTATTGCTAGTTTTGAATTAATGTTGCTAACCCCAGACCGTGACCCCGACCTCACTGCCTTCCACCTGCACTGACCTCCGCTTGCCTCCTCAACTTTGCACCTCTGCCGCCAGACCTAACCACTGCCTATCCCTGTTCTTTGCAACTCTGCCGCCAGCCCTGACCCCTGCTTCCATACTGAATACGGACACTCTAACAGGACTCTGTCCCTGGGTTGTGGTCGGTTTATTTGTATCCCTACCTCAGCCCCGCGGGTCCACCTCCTGATTTGAGATGAGGACTGTCACATTATCATTAGATGATATTTTTTATTTTTGTTTGCCTTACTTTGGATTAATGTACTGTACTGTAAATACAAATATAGGATAAAGTATCTGTTACAATAGGTTAAACTTGATGGACAAATGTCTTTTTTAACCTCATCTACCATGTAACTATGTAACTATGTCTAACAATATTAGGAAATCTTACAATTTTTTAGGCTGCATCAGGAAATTAAGTCTGCCCTGGTTTAGATTCTGAGAACTGGTGTCGGTCAATGCCCAATTTTCTGGAAGAGGCAGACGGCACATTGACCTGGTGACTTGCTGGTGAGTAAATAGGCTCTGCAACCTAGTCCTTGCAGTGCCAATCCAGCGTTGCATCTGCCCGTCTTGGTCATGTAGAATTGAGATTGTAACAGAGAGAGCATTTAGGTCCTGCAGCGTAGTCCCTGTGTAACCAAGCTGAGAAAGAACATGCCCCAGTTGATCCTGTAGGCCTGTAATAACTTTTGCCATAATGGTTACTTGCTGAGTCAGAGTGGATCATGTTCCAGCGGGCTCCATAAGGGCCTGTTTATTCTGTCATGGGGAGCATCTGCAGGGCTGGAGTACAATGGCTTGGACATGCTAGTAGGTGGGTAGCAGATATTCTGTAGACATTAATGTCAGGGCTGGTGGCAAATAGGTAGCGATAGTAAGTAAATGGGTCAAGATCAAGGCTGGCAGCAAACAGATAGCAATTGTCGGTTGTCGGTTAACAGGCAGAGGTTAGGACTGAACAAATGAGTACAGTGGACATAAGGGATTGTCTTCAATCCCATTGGTTGTAATACCATTTGATAGGTTACATTAGTTCAAAGGGATATGTCATAACTTTAAGGGATGATTGTGACAGTGAGATTCAGTTCCGTCTATGTTCCATCATGTGTGATTCAGTGTGTGGTCCAAGGATTCCCAGCTCTGAGTAAATCATCTACATTTCTCAGAGGCTAAGGGTCGAGTTACAAGATATACACAAAGGAAAAACCCGCACAGCTGATACTAACCACAGTGAGGTGCTGACTGGATGGAGACTGATTGTTTCATATGGGAGAAAAAAGAACCCAGTCTTCCAGCACTCAATCACAAACAAATGTAGAATTATAAATTTAAAATACTTTATTATTATTACCAAGAATAAAAAATGGGTGTTAAAACGTAATTAAACGGTGTATTGCAACAGCACGTGAC
Source organism: Ascaphus truei (assembly GCF_040206685.1). Classification (NCBI taxonomy): domain Eukaryota; kingdom Metazoa; phylum Chordata; class Amphibia; order Anura; family Ascaphidae; genus Ascaphus; species Ascaphus truei. Next base: position 26,807,732 of record NC_134495.1, read on the forward strand.
TGTGTCCAATTGTAACCCACCTAGAGCTGGGTGGGTGGATGTAGTAATAAAATCCCTTATAGATATTCGGGATTTGGACTGCTATATGTTATAGCTTCCTAAAAAGTATAGGAGAGGAGCCTATAAAAACTCACCCAGAGGTATTGTCAATGTAAGTGTATCCGGGTATGTAGTGCACACTCAGAAGATACACTTATGGTGCAATTGTATTGGTATACTATGCAAGGTCAGACCGTATCCACCCCTATTGTGGGAATAAACTGCTTCCTGCGTGATATCTTAATCGGCGCTAGATCTATTGCGGATTCATATTGCGCCCACATAATAAAGTAAAACACAGGCTTATAGGCAATTATTAGGTGAGGTATATATTAGCGTTCATCAGGTATATAGTTTATTAACTGCAGAGTGTTGATTGATATAGAAACACCATAGGTGGTAGTGATAATGCCGTGGTGTTTCTAGGTGTATTATAACCCTGAGGGCTCACCTATGGTACTGTCAGTGAGGTGTAGGTGATCTTAACTCAGTATAGAAGTCTGTGTGTATTATAATTGCCTGTTGAAGCAACCTCCACTATGTTTGTGGTTGCTGCAGCTGAGATCAGCACTGGTTATGGGGCTAATAAATACACATAACAACTGACAGAATATATGAATCTACTGAGCAGATGAACACACTGACAAAATGCAAATAGTACCAACTAATAGGGTGTGTGTGGGGTTAATGATGGGATGGATTCAGTGTACAATCACCCCACCCCCCTTTCCCTATATAGCAGCTATATACCAAATGCCAGTTTATAGAGGGGACGGTCTAACTGTAAGTCGCATAGTCCCCTATATCAGCGCTGATCTTGGTTATATCAGCGCTGATATGTTCGAGGACATGCCTGTCTGTAGGTGAGTTGAATAGACCCCTAGAGGTAAGAGGATCACGCTATATGGTTACAGAGCGCGATCCCGGCTTCACATGCACGCCGGGGGAAGCCGCAAATCACTCAACGCGGATCAACATCCATCTGCTGTTGAATTTCAAATGAACAGGCTTCCCGCGTGTGCAGGAGAGGATTGCCAAGGTAAGAGGATCACGCTGTATGGTTACGAAGCGCGATCCCCACTGGACATGCACTTCGGGGGAAGCCACAAATCTCTTAACGCGGATCAATATCCCTCTGCTGTTAAATTTAAATGAACTGGCTTCCCGCGTGCACGTGCCCTGAAGAAGCGTTTTATTACGTGAAACGCGCGCGTCGGCAATTCCTCCCTGCACACGCGGGAAGTTTGTTTATTCAAACAGTACAGCCTCTGGATATTGATCCGCGTCAATGCATTTAGGCTTCCCCCGATGTGCATGTTTTTTCATCTAGGGATCGCGCTATACATTACTATTGCGGGACCCTCCATGCTCATAGGAGTCACTGCACAACTCACCTGATAGACAGGCAGATCCTCGAACACATCGGCACTGATATAATCAGGATCAGTGCTGATGTAGGGGACACTGCGATCATCAGCTAGACCGGCTCCCCACTTCACACTCTGTGCACACGATTGCTCTAACTCCTAGTGAGGGGGGAGGGGGTGATTCTGGGGCTCTGACCTCACTTTATTATTAATTCCCTGTGTACCCCACCTCAGTACTAGCCGTTGGTGCAGGCAAGCACCTGTATTTAAATTTTGCTGAGTAGCTTCTCAGCTGTCTATGTGCCTACATTAACCCATACAGTCAGCGCTACTATTACAATACCCACGCTACACTGTGGAGGTTGCTCATACATTAGCCTCCACCTATTGTGCTCTATCTGACCCTGTTATGATAAGGGTGATTACTCCTGAGTGCAAAGTAGTTTTGTGTGGCAGCTTAGCATTATTGTGCCTAGACTGTTAGGGGTACTGCACAAACATTAGAGTACAGCAGATATCACCATCACCCCACTTTCAGTATTAGAGGTGTTTTGGTGATTTTCTATAGCTGCTTTAAGCTCATTAACACCACACTATCGATCTCAGTTCTTGCCTAATAGTCTGCACCTAAGAGAACAAGCAATTTTTATCCCCAATAGAGATTTAGCTCTTATAGTGCTGGTGAATTTACACAGAAACCAGTGCAATCTCCAATTTAGGGGGGGGAGATATCTATAGGTCTAACTAAGCGCAGTACACTGGCGACACACTTTATCGCAGTGCGGCCAGATCCGCAAGCCGGGAGATTTCCCGGCTTGCTAGTGGCCGCCCCTCGGCGTGCCGCGCGTCATAGACGCGCGGTCACGCGTCTTCGGGAGCCTGCGCCACCTGCACGCGCGTCCAGGGCTCCCCGAGGGAGCCCTGGTGTCCCGCGATCGCGGGACAGCGGCAGGGGGTTCCGGGGGACCCGGCGGACCCGGCAGCGGTAGGGAGAGCGCCCCGATCAGAGGGCGCTCTTCCGCTGCTTCGGCGCGCGCCCGTCACACTCGGGCGCGCGCCAGGCTACTGCTGCGGCACAGAACGGGCAAATGCTCGAATAAACTGTGCCGCAGCAGTACATGCCATTTCACTATGAGTGTATCTTTTTAGAGTGCACTATACATCTAGATACACTCTATTAGAGATAGTCAATCCGGTGGGCTCTCTTTGGCTCCGTTCCTATATTTTAGGAGGCTATAATTCATAGCATCTGATCTCTAGTACCAATCAGGGATCATACCATATCCACCCACCTATACTAGGGTGGGTCACTAAAGGATACAGTCACGTGCTGTTCTATACAGTATTTAATTACGTTTTAACACCCTATTTTTTATTCATAGTTATTAATAAAGTATTTTAAATTTATCACTATACATTTTGTTGTGAATGAGTGCTATAAGACTGGGTTCTTTTTCTCCAATAGATACTATCACGTCTCCATCCAGTCAGCACCTCACAGGTTAATTTACAGCAGTGCGGGTTTTCTTTACGTGTAGCATCTGTACCATCTGACCTGAAAATGTGACATCACAGGCCATACATAAGGCCTTGACATCTCATTTTACCTCAAGAAGCCGACGAGACAACATCGTGTTGTGGACTTACAATGAGGTTGGATTGACAGATGAAGAAAGAAGATAGAACATTAAAGAAAATAAAGAAATAATGATAGAAGAAGATAGAAGAAGGTGATAGAAGATAAAAGAAAGAAGAATTTTGTTACCTGTTCCGGATCTTCAAGGTGGATAGCGTTGGATTTACTTTGATGACGTCGCGGTACAAGAGCTTTCTGAAATGCCGGGATTCTGAGGGTCAATGCTTGTAAAGGTAAGAAAAATATTGAATGTATGTAATTTTATTATTACAGGTTTTTTTAATTTTATTTGTTTCTTTTAATGTTTTATATTGCCCATTGACTGATAATGAACTAATCTGTGACCGTTTAGGGTACAGATCAATACAGTAACAGGCAACGCCTTATTTTGCTTAAGCTTGTTTTCTATTGATTGTTGTTTTTTTCTTTTTCTGTTTACTGTTTGGTTTAAATTGTTTGTAATTTGGAAAGCTTGTTTTTATTTCATTTTCCGATAGTTTAGCGTTTTGATTTAATTTTTTCTTTTGTTGGCTACTGGTTTTAATTGTGTTGCCTAGTTGTTTCATGAATTAATTGATTTGTTGACTAGTGCTTTAAATTCATTAATTGTTTTGTTGACTAGTTTTTAAAATGTATTATTTGTTTTGTTGGTTAGTGCTTTAATTTCTTGAATTGATTGGCTAGTGCTTTTATTTATTTAACTGGTTGGCTAGTGCTTTTATTTCTTGAGTTGGTGTGTTTAGGTGCTTGTTTATATGTTTTATTATTGTGTATTTTTGGCCTTCATGTTTTTTTGGGTGATCATTGACTGCGATAGTGGCTTATCATGCCCATTTTATTTGTGTATGACGTACCACTATGCCAATCAATGGGTACACGGTTGGTATAGTGGTCCCGGGGTGATTGGTTAGGCCTCCTGCATTGGTAGCGGAGAAGGGTGGGTTAACCCCTTAATTACTATAGCGGTAATTAACCGCTAATGTGATTAAGGGGTTAGGGGCCAATAGATTGTATTTGTTCATGTATTCTTGCTGGCATCGGAGGACATGGCCCTGCAGTGTGCTGATGAGTATGCCCTTCATGATGGCAGGGGTAAGTAGAAAGGTTTATTTACTTTATTTATTCTGACTGGTAAATGTTTTATTTAATAATGGGCAAATTAGCTTTTATCCATATCCTGAGGCTGAAATCAATGCAATTCATCTCAGGAGATCCCCTGCTCCCGCACACTATTAAAAAAATTACATTAAAGCAGCTTCATTACCATAGCAGAAAGCCGCTAAGGTAACTAATTTTTTAATTTTTTTATTTTGGGTTTTAATACTAGCGTATTGCAGCAGGGGTCTCTGGAGCAGAACCTTGTTGATTTGAGGTCCGGGGACCCCCTGCTTCCTGAGATACAGACCCTGTTATGAGGTGCCGGTATCTCTTATGCATTTAAATGTCCCACGTCACATTTCTGTGGGAATAAAATGCATAGTAGATACTGACACCCCATAACGGGGCCTGTATCTTGGGAAGCAGGGGGTCCCTGGACCTCAAATCAACAAGGTTCTGCTCTGGAGACCCACTGCTACAATACACTAGTATTACATTTTATATTATATGTTTTCTTATCTCTGGTGAGATTTGCGCAGGGAGAGGCGCTCTCTCTCTCTGCAGCAGAAATAAATTGCAGGGTGAGCCCTTTTCAGAGGGGCGATCAGCACGTCACCAGCTACTCGCCAGTTTTGCAAATGTTGCTATAACAGGTATTCTGGGCATTCTGCATACCATGATAACAACGCTGTCAAAAATGCCAATTTAAACAGGATGGTGATTTTTTTTATCGGCGCTTCATGCAGAGGCCCCTTTGTTTGTTGGTGAATCATTGATACAGTATATTGCACTATAAAAATAGCACCCTTTTTTACCGATAATACTGCATTTTTAGGTTATCACAGTTTGATTTATTCGGGCCAATGTCTCGTTAGAGCATTATGTAAGCCATGCTATGTAGAAGACAATTGTTATCATCACAAAACTGTTATAAACATTTCTGTTGTAATCAGCTACTTTTGCAAATGTCTCTGTGATCTGAATAAAGAAGTAATTAATAAAATTAATACAAATATCAATTTAGCTACTGTTACTACTTTGACAGATTGACAATAAACTGTGAGATGTGTATTGCTTGTTACCTCAGTTGTTAAGCTTGTGACTTAAACTCCTGCACAATGAAGACATCTGTATATGCATATTAACATGACACACCCAGATGATATTGGTTCAGAAACACCCACTGTCTGATACAGTGATTTTCAAGCTCCTCTTGTTTTTGTTACTCTTAACTTTCTCTTTCTGCAAAGACAAGGATGTTTTGCAAGAAAATTATGCTGCTGCTATGGCGAACTAACAGTCATATTTCTCGGATGTACAGTATTGAGAGTAAGAAGGTCCTGGATCAACAAGTTGCTTTGGTGATAGGGTCAACTCATGGGTATGTTTTGTCTTGATTAACTATACAGTATATAAAATAATCTTACTATTCTTACTCTCTATTTGCCACACATTCACTGTGGTAGTGACTAACACAGAAAATCTAAAAACTTATGTGAAGTAAAGATCTCAAAAGTGTGTTTACAATAATAGCTATGAAAAATGTTAATATTGATCATTAGAAGGTACAGTATCTTTTAAGAGGTGTTCAAACCAGTGCCAATTTGCTTAGTGATTTCATTGACAAGCATACAGTACAGTGCTTTTCTGTTACATTACTTGGCCATTCCATTGTCATGATCTTATTTTGTAAGATTAAGGTCTGGGTTATACAGTAGGTATTCTTGTGAAATTTGAAACGTCATCTACCAAGGATTGAATTTTCGGTAATTCTAAATGTAGTAATTATTTAGTTAAAGAGAGAAACACTGTCAAGCAAAGTCATAGTTTATTACAAAGAACTAATATCTACACAGACATTTTAAATTAAAAAAAAATGTTTTACATAACTGACATAAATATACACCCAGTGAGCCCAGTAATATTTTTTTACTGGATGGTATTGACTTGCACCTACAGTACAGTATATATTCTGAATCACTAATGGACCTGTTCAACCAGTCATTGTTAACTGGAGTGACTTCTAAAGGCTTGCAAGGAACAAAGTGCTTATACTGTAGAAGGGAAATCTAAATTCATCATCAGAACACAGCCTTAATGTACATGTTGTGTTTCCTTTCCATGGCACATAATTTAGCATACATTTCCTCCTGTATTTATGAGAGACTTAGAGCGGTGATTGTGTTAATTCAGCGCAACTGACAGAAATGTGCCATAGACTTGAATAGAACATTCCGTTGGGTAGTGCCGAATCGGCACTTTTGCACTTAATTAAGCAAGACCCATAGTCTGTTGAGAGAGAGAATAACCCAGAAACAGTCTTAGCTTTTGTACATATTTTTTAGATCTGTGAATCTAAGAGTGATATGTAGGAGGCGCACGCGGGGAAGCTGGGTTGGCGCTCCCCCTCTGTATCAAGCTGGGAGCAGGGGGGGGGGCTGGGTTGCATATGCAGAACTTGTGTTGGGGCTTCCCCCTCCATCCCACGTGGGGAGCGGGGGTGCTGGGTTGCACGCACAGGGCTTGTTTTGGCGCTTCCCTCTCCGTCCCACGTGTGGAGTGGGAGGGATCGGGGGGGGCTGGGTTGCGCTTGCGGGGCTTGTGTTGGCGCTTCCCCCTTTGTCCCACGTGGGTAGCGCGGGGGAATGGGGAGCGACCCCACAGGCAGCAGACAGGACACTCTGCTTGCCCAGCGCATGCGCGCCGGGACCACGGGAATCGCCGCCATTTTTTAAACTTTTTTTTAAAAATGTAATTAACTGGTGCCCGGCCGAGCAGGGGACCTGGGCGGCCTGGCCCCCTTGTCCCATGGGGTCTGGGATGCCAGTACCCTTTGTCCCCCCTGTTGGCGGCCCTGTATGGGACTTCCCATAAAGTGCCTTAACATACAGTAATTCTGAATGTCCCTTGCTGCTTTGTTTAGGATTGGTCTGTCTATAGCACGGCGCCTGGCACAGGATGGAGCTACTGTGCTTTTGAATAGCCGAAAACAGGAGAATGTGGACAGAGCTGTGAGGGAGCTGACGGCGGAGGGACTTAATGCCTCTGGAACCAAATGTCATGTGGGGAAAGCAGAGGACAGAGAGAAACTAGTGGAGACGGTAGGAGAATGGGAGGAGAGAATAAAAAGAAAATAGAATGAAAGATAAGTGTCGTATTATGATTGAAATAGACAGTATAGGAGAACCAACGACTCTTTGACTGAGGGGAAGGCAACAATTACATTTAGAAGCAAAATTCAAACTAAGCAGAAAAAAGGGCACATAGAAGAGAGTCAGGGATACTGATTGGTTTGAAAGACACATTAACAGATGATATAATGGAGTATTAATACAATGGCAATGTGTGGGATATTTTTAATTAAAGACATCCAACACCCTTAAATTATATTACAATTATAAATAATAAATATAAATTAAATGATAATCTCAATAAATAAAAAGGTTATATGTTTCTTGTGGAACTATATAAAATAAAATCTAAAATATGTGGAATGATTGAAATGTTTATTTTACCATAGGCTTTATTCATTTTGCTCCCATGAAAATATGCCAAATGATTGACAAATGCTAAATTTCTCTTTATGGGTCCCATTCAATTAGGTACAATAGCAGTATCAACACTTTATTAAATTAGACCATATGAGCCATATGAGATTATTTCTATCTATTCTTCTTCGCCTAGTGCTTTAAACAGTAACAGCAACAACAACCACAAAAAGGTTCTGTTCCAGAAGAGACATAAACAGGATAGTTTAATTATCAAACGCAACACGTTTCATTTTCCTCGATTCTTTAAGTGAGAAAGAGTGATTCAGATGCTCAGTGACCAAAGACACTGACTCTGATAACAACAATGAATTTGAGGCAGGGAAACCTGATTCAATTTCCAAAGTGAGCTCCTTGTGACCTTGGGCAAGTCACGTTATCTCCCTGTGCCTCATGAACCAAAAACAGATTGTAAGCTCATCTGGACAGGGATTGTATCAGTAAAAATTCCTATGTGCTGTGTTCCATGCACTATACTGTAATTGTGAAGCTCTTTGAGTCCCATTGGGAGAAAAGTGCGATATGAAAATAAGTTGTTATATGAAATACTGTTTTTAAGTATTATTCATGACATGCTAAATAGAAGATGGCTTACTCCTTTCTACTAACAAGAAAACACAGCTAGCTCAATAGTTTTATTTTAGATTTAATTTTGTACAGCTCCTATAGTTTACATGCACCGTGTACAATTGAAACATTTTGAAGTTATATTTTCTAAAGAATGCAAACGTCTGCATTTATTTTTGTGTAAATAGCTTCACTATGTTGTGGTCCATTTGCTAAAGAAACAGTTGGTCTACAGGCTTTTTATTCTTGGATCTTTAACTTATTCCCTTTATCTGTTATTTAAAAATAATCTTCACCTTTCATTGATCCTGTTTTCAATTAAGATGAGCATTGTAAAGTACAGTAGAGTTCTTATAGAGAACCAAGTTTGTGCTAATAACAATCTATTTCCTAATTGTAGATGTAGAGTTCACAGTAACTATTATCTTACTTAGTACATGTAAATGTTCTCTAGGAAAACAATGCTAGTCTTGAATTACTTCTATTGTTATTCAGGCTCTGAAGCGGTACGGTAAAATCAACATCCTCGTCTGTAATGCAGCAGTTAACCCCTTTATGGGTCCTTTACTGGAGACTACAGAAGAGATATGGAATAAGGTAAAAATTGGCATAAATAAAATAATTACAAATATTTTGTTTATAAAAACATTTAGACAAGTGTCTTCTTACTGTATATGATTCAAATGAAAGAATATTACCATATATACATAATGTAGCTAATATTAGCAATATTAGATAATCACTAGCCAAAAATATGTGTGGAAAATAATTTCACTTAAAATGTGTAGCGTGGTTACATATGTACAGTAGCCATGCCTGTTTCTGCTACCGGTCTGCCCTCTATATCATGTAAGACGTGGTAATATCCATGGTGGGAACCCATGTTCCATATATGTACCGAACTAGGTTCTTTTTAATTAATGGTGACCTGGTAGACCATTGGTGTTCAGAGGGGCAATTTAATCCAGAGGAGACTGCAGAGGCCCTTAGGAGGAGGGAGCACGAGATCAGTTGGGCATAGTATAGCCCACGGGCTTAGTGGTTAGCATCTATGAACAGCCTACACAGGAACCACTTTGCTGGGTACTACCAGGACAGGTAGAAGGCCGCAAACTAACAAAGATCAACTGGGCAGAACGACTTATTGTACGAGGTACAGGCAGTCACATGGCTTCGAACAACCCTATGTTCCTGAACCAATTATGAGGGAAATAGATGAAAACAGGAAGCGAAGGCTGGAGGAGGTTTTAAGGGATTACTTAACAAACAAAAGTAGGTCCTCAATTTACCACACGGAGGATAGGATTTCATACCTCATGGGGGTGGGGAAAGTGGGGCGCTCAGTCTACCAAGACGGGGTAGAGTACCGGTAAGAGCGGCACCCTAAAATGGTATTTTCAGTTATGGGACCTGACTTTTCGGATACATTGATAAAGAAGCCTGACCCACATCAGTATTTCTAAGGGTAGTCAGGTTCTCCAATGTTGGGAGTTACTAGTGTCACTGTATTTACATAAATGGTATATGTACTGCATATATGTCCAGCTGCACATATCAATTGTATGACAATGTGATATATATATACTGTCAATAACCTGTTGTTATTGTTTCAGGCTAGCAGCTAATGGATGGTACACCAAATTCGGCTACCAGCAAGGTCATGGGATTTTCCACCAGAGGGAGAGGGAAGCCTTGCCTAGTTTTGGCTACCAGTCTGCCCTCCCTGTCATGTAAGCCCTAGTAACACTAGTAACAGCGCAGGCAGTGGCAGGACCAATCCTGGGTTTTCCCCACAAAATCAGCTTCCTTGAGTGACAGAGGAGGAGGTGGGACTAGGCCTGTGTTCTGTTCATTCCAGGGTTCAGACCTGGTACCTTCCTCCCTTGTACTTAAGGGTCTGCACTACTAAATTTAATCAGTTGTCTCTACCATTTAGAGAGAGACATTTACTCATGTAGGGGTGTAGCTGGCATTGGCACCTACTGTCCTCTCCTCTTGGGGGAGAGTGAGTGATACCATTCCCCTGGTTCTGCTAGAGGACCAGGGAAGAGTAAGAACTGCTTCAGGAGCCCTTTGCCTGGAGTGTAGGTCTAAGGACCTTCCAGAGGTTGAAGACCTTTGTGTGAGCTGTGTTGGGTAGAAGCCTGTGTTACACTGTGCTGAAGCAGAGGAATAAAACGGTTCCAGTTAATCATGCTCCTGCCTAGTGTGCAATCTTTCTGGGGGAAGCGGGGAGGGGGGGGGGTGTTCATCTGCAGGAGTTGCCTTCATACATCTGGAGCCTGCAGCAGATGGAGGCGCTGTACCATCCGAGATAGAGACCAGTAATATTCCTCAGAAGCCTGTCCTGTTCTCCCCAACAACAATGGCGTAGACTCATATCTACTGTGAGCCAGCAGGTATGGACCACCCCCCACGTGTAATGGCAGAATCTCCCAGAGGGTTGGGGAAACACTGTTACACATTGTCACGGTAGACCAGACCTAATTCACGCCAAATATACTGGGCACTGATTGAACAGGACAAAATGATAAAATAAACTGAAGATTTATTCCCTTTCGGGCAAACACAACACTGTAACACAAATAACACTTGAAAATAACACTTACGGTAAAATAACAGGGTGAAGTATCCAAGAAAAACACTGGCTAGCAATTTTCCGTTGATGGATTAGAGTGACTAACCACCAACTACGAACAACGAACACTCACGCTCACTACTGGGGTTGGGGCACCCTGCCTCTTTATAGGGTTTGAAGTCCTATCACAAACAGGCAAGGAACTCTGGGAGGAAGCAGGAGTGCCTCCCCCCCTCCTCCCCCTGGTGACACCAAGTCTAGGGATGAATTGCTGGGCATCGTCTAACCCATAGAAGGGGTTGATGGTAGATACTTAATGTTATCTAGCCCATCCCTACTCCTTATGGCTCTGCAGCTTGTCCTCAATGCACATTTATCTGCAGGAACCTCACCTGATTAAATCAGAAGCCCCTCCATACAAATTTAGCTCACATGCAAATCCCACTACCAGTCTGCTGTCTGAGAAATTAGTACATACAGTAACACAATACCATGAACACTTTACAGGGCTGACTCCCAAATTACATCATAGTGCTTACCCATAGATCACAAAACACTTTACCTCATTTGCCTGCTTAACTAGACTTGGGAATTGAAGTCACAGGGAATCAAAGTGCTTTGGAATACACATACATAGTACATTATACATTAACCATTCCTCTCCCCACACAAATTAGGGGTAACTAGCCAGGTATAACCCTTTATTACAGGCAAGATAACCCCTGATCGTCACACCTCCCCTACCTCAGAGTGCAGATTGTGCCCTGGCCACTTTGTCCGGTGGTTGGGCTAACCTGTCAGCTCCTGAGGTAAAAAGTTCACATGGACTGTCCTGCCGGGATAGGCCATTGGCATTGCCGTGTTCACTGCCCTTTTTATGCTGTATAGTGAAATCAAACTCTTGCAAAGTTAGACTTCAACGTAGCAGTTTGGTATTCTCACCCAACACCCTCTGCAGCCAACTCAAGGGGTTGTGGTCCGGGACCACGATGAATGGGGGACCGTATAGGTAGGGCTGTAGCTTGCGTATGGCCCACAAGATCGCTAAACATTCTTTTTCAACGGTGGCATAAGCCACTTCTCGGGGTAATAGTTTGCGACTCAGATATACTACAGGGTGTTCACTGCCATCCTCCCCGACCTGGCTGAGTACTGCGCCGATGCCATAGTCCAAGGCATCGTTCTGCACCAAGAACATCTTGGCATTGTCTGGGCCAGTCAGTATCGGGCCACTGGCAAGTGCAGTCTTTAGATCCTGGAATGCAACCTCACAGGCGGGAAACCAGACAACCAGCGCAGACAGTCGCTTCTGAGTTAAGTCTGTCAAGGGTTTGGCCACGGCGCTGTACTGGGGAACGAACTTGCGATAGTAGCCTGCAGTGCCTAGAAATGCCATGACTTGCTTTTTAGTTTTGGGAACGGGCCACTGCACTATGGCTTCCAGTTTGGCCGGCATGTTAACTGCCCATACTGTAAATGTAAGTTGAGTGTAATTTTATTATGTTAATGTAAGCAATTTGAAATTACATGTGACATGTACAGTACAGTACAAAAGTAAAGATGACAAAGGGAAGGTACTGTATGAAGATGCACATATGCTTTCTGTAAAGTATGTACAGATTAACAATTATTTAATTTAAGTGTTATGCCTATATTTTAAGCACTCTTGCATTAATTATGTAATTTGATTATTGCAATGCTAAACTAACTATCATTGTACAATTTATTTGGCTGCATCTACATTGATACAATAGGACTTCAGGAAACATATTCCTTTTTTTTTTAGTCCAGTTTACAGTGTATAGTAGATTACTTCGTACTTATATTTTTTACCTTACTGGAAAATGAACTTGTTACAGTGTATAATTATAGTATTTCTTTATACTTTCAGTTTTTGAAAGCTCCTTAAAAGGAGATCCAAAACACAAACCTTTGGTAGGACTACCATGTATTTTTTTTTTTCCATCCCCCGACCTTAAATAATAGGGGTGGCATAGTTTCTAATTGTTCAATTAGTATGGGACCTACAGTGTACAAGGCAACAATGGAACTTTAGTTGATGGGTTATAAGGATATAAAGAGTACTGTCCAATAGTGTACAGAATATTATAACTTACTAACCCACTCAATAATAGAAACCCATGAAACTGGTGGCTAATCTAAAGTTACTCATCAAAATGGATGGCATTTCATATTTCCAAATGTGCTTACATCCTGGCCACAGTTAGAAACCCAAATTCAGGCACACAGAGAGCATGTTAATTACTACATCCCAAAGATGGTATATAAAGTACCTTCATCAGAGAGTCCCCTGATTGATTCAATGATAAAGGTTCTTTGGAATGGAAACGTTGGCTTAATACTACAGTACTGCAATAACATACTAGTAATTTTATCCTACAGTAGGTGTTCTAATCTTTACCATATACCCTAATGTGCTTATTCCAAAATACAATAACCACATGCTTTGCTATTTCCACACTTCATGTTCTTCAGGTAAGTTTATTTTACTGAATTGCTTTGGCATTTTACTGATATAACGCTGCTTAGTGAATCTGGTCACTTTCCATTTCCCTTCATTTCAGGTTTTTGGAGTGAATGTTACATCCCATTTTCTGATGGTGAAACTGGTTGTACCACATATGCAGAAAGAAGGGTGAGAGACGGCACACTGTAGAAGTTGCTTGACAAAAATAATGCATTATAATGTGTTTGAGGTTTTCATCTAAGGAAAACCCAGTAGCTCCTGGCATAATTATTGTAAAAAAATATCTATTGTACTTGTATTATGTACCAAAGAAAAGCAAAATATTCTCCTTGGTGTATATTATGTGGCTTTTGTTCATTAGTTTTCTTTGAAGCTGAATTGTACACGATTAATATGCAACATTTTACACATATGTATTTTGAATGTGTAGTTTGCAACTAGGACATACCTATAAATGAAATATCTCATTGTATTTTCCTTGTAAAACAAATACAATTTTAAACTTATAATTTAATAGAAACATCTTTTTTTCTTTTCTTTTTTTACTTTTATGCTTCCTTTAATTTTACAAAATGATAAAGTATATCAATTGAAGGCTAGCTTTTTTTTTTAAAATAATAACTTTATTTCATATAGCGCCTTTCTCCAATGAGACTCAAAGTGCTTCACTATTACAGTATAGTGTTTGGCACACAGCACATAGGAATTTTACAGACACAGTCAGTAATACATAAGGATGGACAAAATAAAGGAACAACAAAGATTTCCCCAGAACATCAGTGGATCAATCAACACATTTTGACACTTAACAAACTTTATTTTTTTTTCTGTTTGCTCTGGGAAATGCAGTCTTCACTGGGTGCTCTACATAATACTTGTGAGTACAGTGGATTTGTTTTAAGAAACTTGTAACCTTACACAGTCTATGAAAGAGTGTCTTAGGATAAAAGTTTCTTTAAAAAAAGATATATTTATTTGAAATGCAATTTTTTTGCACATTCAGTTCTAAATACATTTCGATTTGGCACCAATTGCATTTCAATTTATTAGACTTATGAGTAGAGGGAATTTGTTGTAGAAAACTTTTATCCAAATTTATAAGAGAGAACAGGACAAAGGTTTCCCCAAACAAAGTCATTATTTGAAACATGAATTTTTAACACTTCCAATTGTAATTACAGATTGATTAGAGTTGTGACAAGGAGAGATTGAATTTTATTTTTCAGTAACTTTTATCTTTAGTCACATTTATAAGAGAGAATAAATAGAGTGCCTAAGTAAAACAAATTTACACAAACAAAATTTTTATTTGAAACATGTATTTTTTGCAGTTAAATTTGGCAGAAACTGCATTTTAATTATTTATACTATAGTTATCAGAGGAGCAAACTTTCTCAGGAAAATTTCATCATTACACCCTCTATTATAAAATGCAAAACATGTTATATCAGTGGCGCTGGGCCCCAAGTAACAACAAATAAAGGATCACCAATGAAAAGGATATATAGCAGCCTGATGGAAGTAGATGTCCACTAGAGCCCTCCTCGTGTTGGCGGTCAGATCATGTAGACAAAAAAGATTAAAAAACAAACATAGTGTGATACAGTATAACATAAACACAAATAACACCACTAACAGACACTGAAACTAACATATGCTGAGACACACAATGGACAGAAAAGAAAAAAAGGCATTTAATATAATAACTGATCGTTCAGTACAACTAAAATCACACAATGTGAGAAGTCCCTAATATCCTTTAGCTAGCTGAAATGCCCGCTTACCGGAGCCCAGCTGGTAACAGGCAGTGGATAATCTGAGAGTATCCCCTCTCTTACGAAACCGGTGTGTCTCCTGCCCGTCTCCTGGGTGTTTGCCACGTGTAATTGTCTGGCTGGTGGGGAGTAGGTGGGTGTAGCAGCTGTCTTAGCTTCACCAGGGCAAAATCATCCGTCTACGCTCCCTCTCTCTGTCCTCCAAGATGTGGACATGCGCAGAAGCGCTCGTCGTCGCAGGGCATTCACCGCCGCAACCCCAGCTCCTCGCGGTGAAGGGGAAAGCTCTTGGCGGCAAATTCAAAAGTGCTGCAGTGAAGGAGCTGCTCAGCTTGGCTTGTGGGGCTCAGAAACGTGGCATGTAGCGTTCAGTGATATCAGGGACCACCCTATGCATTTCGGAAGACTGCGCTTCCTTCCTCAGGGGTAAAAAAGTACTTTTTTTTACCCCTGAAGAAGGAAGCGCAGTCTTCCGAAACGCATGTCCAGAGGGTGTCAGAGTTATATCCCAGGCTGCGGGCCATTACCGGGTTAATTTATTAGCGCTACCTTTTTCTTTTTGTTTAGTGCTCTATTATAAAATGCCAAACAACTATCATCTAATCAAAATGATTGCTTTAACTGTATCCACATTCATGCAACTTTTTTATTCTGACCAAATACTGTTCACAAGGCTAAAGAGTCATTTATTTGAACTATTAGTTCCTGGTAAGTAAAAATCAAACTCGACAATTAAGTTCATGAACTGACATGGAATAGAGTTTACATCAAAATGTCCTATTTATCAATTGGAGAACTTATTTTCTACTCTTCAACCAGGGGCTTTTTTTGATAGTAGCCCCTTGATGTACTGCAATGTTCATGAATTTGTCCACAAAATTCACAGATTTCAAAAAATATCTTCCCACTTTGGAATTGCTTTCAGTAATATCAATTGAAAAATTGTAGAAAAATTGAATTTTCTCGTCCATTCTTCGAAATAGTTTAATGCAGGCTGGCAGAAAACTTCAACCGTTTTGTAGAACGTCCCAGAAATAAGTTGACCTTTATCTTTTACCTTCACGGACACCTTCATGCTCCCAAACTTTGCTTCTTTACGTTCTGTCAGCTGGTTTTTCATATCAGCCAAGTCTGAGGCTATTTCCATTAATTAAACATTATGCCCATCAATTTTTAAGAAAGTGTCATTAAACATTTTAATTGAAAACTTTACCATAGTTTAGATGTTTGGTCTTCAAAACATTTACGAATAGAAGCTGATCATGCGTTTACAGAGAGAAAATATTATCGTAGAACTGAATAATCGTTAATTATTCCTTTGATAGTTTTTAATAGTGCCAGCCAATGTGTACTGCTGTGTCCAAGTAGTTGCTTGTACTCTGTTTCAACAAACAGATAACATCTTTTCAGTCTCTCCACAGACAGTATAAATCTAAAAATAATTTTATATCTTCACAACCATTGCCTCTATATCATAGGGAACTGATCAACTGCTGGTTGACCGGTATTGTGAATGACGTGTCCAGCACAACCTATTCCTATCATATCAGTGCCAATATTTTCTTTAATTAACTTCAACCCATTCTTTTGGCCTCTCTGCTTTGATCCGCCCATTACGCTCTTTGTGTTGTCTGAACAAAAGGCAATAAGTTTATCCGTTACAATATTCCAATCGGAAACTTCTTGGAAATGATTGGCAATTAATGTAGCGGTTTCTCCTGAAAGATCTTTAAATTCAAAGAGCTTTATTTGAGTGCCTATACACGGCCTAACATATTTAACTATGACAGGAACCAATTTGACATTCTTATGATTGCAGGTGCCTATTAATTATATAAAATTGAACTTGCAAAAATCAACTTTAACTTATTCTTCTACAATCGGAGAACATGACTTTGAGTTG
This sequence comes from Ascaphus truei, assembly GCF_040206685.1. NCBI lineage: Eukaryota > Metazoa > Chordata > Amphibia > Anura > Ascaphidae > Ascaphus > Ascaphus truei. The sequence goes on from NC_134495.1 coordinate 26,824,731, forward strand.
AGATGTGCAGTCTGTAGACCTAAAGCTATAGTTGTGCATGATGTGAAACGCTTGTGTAGATTCTTTTGTCACTAAAATATAATCATCTTTTCCCATTTCCTGTCTCTTAAAAAAAGACGTTTGTTTTGAGCTGGCTTCATTCAGAGATCTCTGATGCTTGTTGGATTTTATGTAAACGTTAATATCAGAATGACCGTCATGGGCAACCGAAAATGTTGTTTCATAAATAGTACATTGCACGTCATGTTCATTTTCAAGTCTTCTTCTCTTAATAAAACAGAACTCTTTTTTTTAATTGTCATTTAATTTACACTTCTTATGAATGGCCATGATCATCTTCGAGGCAAACTGTTATTACTTTTGTTACAATATGTCAAGTGCACTGCTCAAATAAGAGGAGTAGGCGTATGTTCAATATCATGAGTACAAATCATAGAAATATTCTTTATTAGCACACACTGTAAAAAACCTACCCAGGCCTTACTTCCTATTGTCGAGTCACAGGCTCTATCTCTGGCTCACAAATAGCAAATAACTGCTCTTGGACAGTAAACACTGCCCTGGTGTGAATTGTCCTCCCAGCACCTCCTCCTACCATCTCCATGCACTTCCCGCCATGTCTGTGATCATCTATGACAGTGATAAAAGTTCTCATCTCCTTGCACATAACGCTATGCCTATGCAAGAACAGTGAGTGCATGCGCGGTTTGATATCATGATTGGCATTTTTGGCACTTTTGGATCAGACGTAAGGCAGTGTCCCGGCCAAACCAGTACATCTGTTCACCTTAAGATAGCATTAGGATCTGCATACTGGTCATGCCATGAAGTGGCTGTAGGCTTATAACGCTTTGACCAAAGGGTTTAACTAAATTACCCTAACTCATGAGAATACTGGGATTGTTTGTTCATTCATTTTAATTTTCAACTGGTATCAGTTGGTTGGAGTGTAGTGGCCCCTCCTGCCAAGGTTTAAGCTCAACTCTCCCCACTTTTTAAGTAGAAGGTTTTTCCATGTACCTGTGAAGAAAAGGTACACTGTGACCATTCTCCCTCCATCTACATGATGTGGTGGGTTCTGAGGTTAAAGCTTGCTGGGATTGTGCCTGCGTAAAAACGTAATAACAATGAGCGCATACACGGTTTGATATCATGACAGGCACTTTTGGAGCGGACAAGTGGTAGTGTCCCAATCAAACCGGTACATCTGGAGTCCTTAACATAACCCTGTTCTACAACAATGTATGCTCCCATTTATCCTATTCTCATTATCACGATCTTGGCTAATATCACTCGTTGCAAGCTCCAAAAATCAATCTACGCCTTATTCTTTGCTAAATAAACTTTAATATACAATCATTCCATTTTATAATAAGACTTTTTATGAGTAAATTTTAAGGTTCTCCACAAATCAAAATGTGAGCACTTTTAGAATCAAAATAGACTAATTGCACATTAAACATATCTAAAAAAAAAAAAAAAAAAATATCTAATATCAATAAAATTGCTTTTTCTTATTTCTATAGTTCACTAATTTAGCTTTCTTTACAGCTGCTACATTTAAAAAAGACTTGCCTAGCACTGAAACAAGAAAGGGTTAATTTACTGAATATTTCCCATTATTGTAGTCTGTAATTATGATCATATCTACAGTACATACTGTATATTATTCTTATGACTGTTTTTCTATTCATAGAGGTGGATCCATTATTATATGTACTTCTTTTGCTGCTTTCAGACCACACCCGGTAAGTCCTACTGTATTAACGATAGATAGAAAGATACCTCATGCCACTAAAGGCTTACAGTTTAACTTTGGGGCCCAGTGCACATATAGAAAAGAGGACTGGTAAGATTATTCAGAGGTATTGACACAAAGGCAACTCCTTTTATTTATGATGAATAATATTTGTTCACCCAGCATTATTTAAACATAATTAATAACACTGCACTAGTAGTTGCAAACAATAAGTCAATTAGTTTCATGGGTTTATCCCCCAGCTGCAAATAGCTATTGCTCATACATACAAATAGATAGATAGATAGATAGATAGATAGATAGATAGATAGATAGATAGATAGATAGATAGATAGATAGATAGATAGATAGATAGATAGTGTAATCTAAGATTAAGATGTTTCCTAAAACTCACAAATGTTAAACTGAAGTATATAGGTATATATAATCAGAAGAAAAGACAGAAACGATAGGAGAACATGTTTTAACTCCTTTTTAGTTGACCAAAAGGTCACCTAAGTCTATTTAAGTATATTTAAACCTCTTGGGGTTAAGGCAGTGATTCCCATTCTTTTTTGTTTTGGGGAGCTCGAAGTGTTTTCGAAAGATCTCGGGGAACCCCTACATAGTAGGTTCATTTCACACCTTCACATTAAGATGTTTCCTAAAACTCACAAATGTTAAACTGAAGTATATAGGTATATATAATCAGAAGAAAAGACAGAAACGATAGGAGAACATGTTTTAACTCCTTTTTAGTTGACCAAAAGGTCACCTAAGTCTATTTAAGTATATTTAAACCTCTTGGGGTTAAGGCAGTGATTCCCATCCTTTTTTGTTTTGGGGAGCTCAAAGTGTTTTCGAAAGATCTCGGGGAACCCCTACATAGTAGGTTCATTTCACACCTCACGAGCCCCATCTATTTCCCACCCTCTACCCATGTATTTCTCTCCCCTCATCTCACTATCCCCCTCCCGTCTGACATGTATTTCTCCCCTGCGTCTCACTCTTATCACCTCTTTTCCTCACTCACTCCTCTCACTTGCCCCTACCTTCCATCAATTACCCCACTCTCACTAAATCCCCACCACAAAATACATACCAAAAAAACCAACCCCTAAATATATAACTCCACCCTGCAATACATAATAAAAATACCCCACACCCCGTCAATACATATTTAAAAAGCCCCCGCAATAAATATTAAAAAGACCCCCGCTGCCCCAATACATTATAAAAAGACCCCGCCGCCACAAGACATATTAAAAAAAATGGGGCAGCATGGGTCAAATCATCATCCTCATATCTCCCCCAGCACCTCTCATCATTATCCTGTAACGAGTGCTCACCACAAACAAGGCGGGACCGCGAGGCTGAGGTGGGGATGTTGGTAGCCACGACCTACAACCGAGCAGCCACATCCAGAGTGCAGAGTGATAGTCATGTAGCTGGGTCAGGGTAGGAGAAGTCAGATTGGTCGAGGTACTTGCCGTGGTCCAGGAGTGGAGAGCTAGGATTGTCGTTGTGCAGTGCCAGGGTACATAGGTATAGAATGTAGAATAGTTGTGTCCGTAGCTGTGGTCCAGGGGTCAGAGAAGGCAGGAGTCCGGATGCAAGCTGAGGTCAAAATACAAGGAGCAAGACCAGGCAAAGGCAGGACAGCAAGAAGCTACTGGTAAGCAAGACAGATTTTATGCTCAGCCAGTTTGCAGGAGGGCTGGCTAAGCATTTCAGGAACCGGCAACCAATGGTAGAGAAGCACAAGGCTGCAGGGTAATGAGCAATCAGACATAGGCTGTCCAGGAACAGGAGCGGAGTGCATAGCAGCTGAGGAATAATTGTGAGAATTAATCCCTTTTTTGCCTGTGTCCGCGCGGCGTCTGCACATAGCTAGCGTGCGCCATAGGTTGCCCGTGTCATCACGGGGGCAGAGCCTGGAGATGGTCCTGCAGTGTTTTCCTTCCTGGTAGCGCGGCGCCTGCACGCAGGTTACGGCTCGTGCACGTCACTCGTGATGTCGCAAAATGCATCATGGGGGCAGGGCCTAAGCCTGATCCTGACACATCATAATATCTCCCCCAGCCCCTATCACCATCCTCATATCTCCCCCAGCACCCCTCATCCTCATATACCCACCCCCTGCATCTCACATCAATACCCCCTGCATCTCACATCAACCTCCCCCCCCTGGATCACACAAGCAGCAGCCACCACGGATCACCCTACCCCACCCCCTGTATCACACAAGCAGCAGCCACCCTGGTTGAGAATCTCTGGCTTAAAGTCTTTAAAGTGTATATCCATCTCATGTGTATCCATCTCATTTCAAACACTAAGGGCCTCATGCAGTAAGCCCCGATACAAAATTTTCGGCACGAATAGCGAAAAGGCTTTTTTTGGGCGATTTGCCCTCGCAGTATTCAGTAAGGGCCGAATCCTTCCGATCCCTGCTGAAGCACTGCGAAAGCAAAGCTGCCGATGAGCTGTGGCGATACAGCCTGGCTCCCAATAAGGCTCCCGATAAGCCTTTGGTGCCGATAGATGTTTGCAGCTGAGAGAGACAAGCCGCTCTCTCAGCGCACACATCGGCACCAAAAAAAGTATTTAAAAACAACTTTTACTCATAGTGTACATGTGCAGGGGGTCTTCGGAGCTGAACCGCGTTGGTTTGAGGTCCGGGGACCCCCTGCTCCCCGAGATACAGGCCCCTTTATGAGGTGCCGGTATCCCTCGGCGTTTAAAGGTCCCGATCACGTGACCGCGACCTGTAAACAAACCAGAGGGATACCGGCACCCCATAAAGGGGCCTGTATCTCGGGGGGCAGGGGGTCCCCGGACCTCAAACCAACGCGGTTCTGCTCCGGAGACCCTCTGCACATGTACAGTATAAATAAAACACACACACATCAATAAAGACTCGTTCCTTACCTTGGCGGCTATGTGCAACGGTAATGAAGCAGCATGAATGTCTTTTTAATTATACTGTACAGTGAGCAGGGGGTCCCCTGAGCTGAACCGCATTGCTTTGTGGAGCAGGGACCCCCTGCTTCCCGAGTTACAGGCCCCGGTATGTGTCATCGGGTGGCAGCGTCGCCGCCATGTTTATAGCGTGGCCGCAATAAACATGGCGTCCACACTGTAACCGATGGCCCAAACCGGGGCCTGTAACTCGGGAGGCAGGGGGTCTCTGAGCCACAAATAAATGCGCTTCAGCTCAGGGGCCCTCCTGCTTCCGCACAATATTATTAAAATACATTAATGCTGCTTCATTACCATAGCGGATAGCCGCTAAGGCAATGAAGGGGTTAACGCATAGTAGCATGTTTATTGGGGACAAATGCCCCCAATAAACATAGCAGCAATACACAACATACAGTATAGTAATGGGCAGAATGACTATTATCCACAAATGGATAATAGTGCAGTTGTCCATTTACAATACATACACAACAATAAAGACTTTAAATACATATAGCACTCACCCATGTCCCACTGCCACGATGAAGGCCATCCTCATCTTCATCCTGCCCATGCCCCATCCGCTTCTGCAAAACAAACACAAGAATTACAACATCCAAATTAATGTCCCCTAACCCCTTAATCACCATAGCGGTTATTAACCGCTACAGTTATTAAGGGGTTAAGCCACCTTCACCCACATACCCTCCCCCACAAAGCCCCCCAACCACCCTCACCCAATACCCACAGGGGAGTCCTACCAAATACCCTTGGGCCTAATACCCCCTCCTCCAGCACATACAGTACAATAATGAGCCAAATAAATATTATCCACATAGGTATAATACATTATTTGGCCATTATGAAACACATTCAATACCGTGAAAATGTAAAGAAAATTGTACTAACCTCATCAATAAGAAGTCTCCGTCGCCAGCATCATCCTTGGGGTCCGTTGCCAACATTATAAATAGCCACAACATTTCAATATCATTAACATAACACTGAACCCCTTAATCACCTTATCGGGTACTAAGCTGAAAGGTAATTAAGGGGTGAAGCCATCCTGCAATGCCTACAACAGTTATGCATAACATCCTCAGTGAAATAAATACCCATTGCTTAACCAAATTCCATTTAATCATTCAATCTGTAGGCTCACATGCCTCATAAAACATTGCATTTACAGTGTATACATGTAGCATAACATGTAAACTGCATGTACACGCTGCAAATCAATGTTAACAATACAATAATCCCACTCAAATCGCCATACATCACAAGAAGTATATTATTTAATCCAAGAAACTCACCATCAATGAATTAACACACATCAATTACATCCCTAAACAATTAAAATACCATCCATACCAATTACACAATGAACTAAAGCTATCTTAACAGAGAACCACTTCAAAACATAGACAAAAGTACACCAACAAATACAATATACTAAAGCAAGGCTTTCCATAACCTACTGTACGGCCTAGAAGCCCAAAACTTACATCTCTCTAATAATAAAATACATTTAGCACACATCAATGCATAGCCACAATGATTAACAATACAGAATAAGAAGCTTTAACAACACTATCATTTCTTACCCTGTATATATATCTGTACACATACATACAGACATACATACAGTGGAAAGAAATGATATGCATTATAAAAAATGAAAACATGAAAAAGCAACACAAAAAACAGTTACATTAAGAACATTTCTTTATTAAACTTACCATTACTTGCCCCCACCGACTCCCGTTGATTAGCTTACTCACGAACCAATCCACGACACCATCCACGACACCATCCAGGAACAAATCCACGAACCAAACCAGGAACCAATCCAAGAACAAGTGCAGGAACCAATCCAGGAAGCAAGCCACGAAGAAATCCACGAAACAATCCACGACACGATCCAGGAACAGGAACCCATAAAAGAAAAAAACATAACAAATTAAACATTAAAATAATAAAACATGACAATCAAGGGTTGTACTAGTTTTATTCTTAGTGAATCTGTATTAAAATACCTTGTTCCGGGGTCTTCTTGACGTCCGGTGCCACGCCCTGGTCTTCAATCTTCAGGAGGAGGTCCTTCCTCCTCGGCGTCTGGCTTCAAAATGAGACGACATAGGCTTTTATAGGCCTATGACGTCACATTTGTCGTCATATGGTTCCCACGGCCCTGATTGGGCCGTGAAAACCATGTGTTTTGGCCGATGTAAAAAAATTGATGACGTCACTTAAAGGCAATGCCAGCACAGCCAATCAGAATGGCTTTGCTGCTATTGCCTTTAAGAAAACGTCATGAAATGACACATGGCCGGACTCACATGGTAAGCCAGCCAATCAGAGCGTGGGAACTCCATCCCTACTCTGATTGGTTCAAGTACCATGTGAGTCCGGCCATGTGTCATTTCATGACATTTTCTTAAAGGCAATTGCAGCAAAGCCATTCTGATTGGCTGTGCTGGCATTGCCTTTAAGTGACGTCATCAAATTTTTTCACATCGGCCAAAACACATGGTTTTCACGGCCCAATCAGGGCCGTGGGAACCATTTGACGACAAATGTGACGTCATAGGCCTATAAAAGCCTATGTCATCTCATTTTGAAGCCAGACGCCGAGGAGGAAGGACCTCCTCCTGAAGATTGAAAACCAGGGCGTGGCACCGGACGTCAAGAAGACCCCGGAACAAGGTATTTTAATACAGATTCACTAAGAATAAAACTAGTACAACCCTTGATTGTCATGTTTTATTATTTTAATGTTTAATTTGTTATGTTTTTTTCTTTTATGGGTTCCTGTTCCTGGATCGTGTCGTGGATTGTTTCGTGGATTTCTTCGTGGCTTGCTTCCTGGATTGGTTCCTGCACTTGTTCTTGGATTGGTTCCTGGTTTGGTTCGTGGATTTGTTCCTGGATGGTGTCGTGGATGGTGTCGTGGATTGGTTCGTGAGTAAGCTGATCAACGGGAGTCGGTGGGGGCAAGTAATGGTAAGTTTAATAAAGAAATGTTCTTAATGTAACTGTTTTTTGTGTTGCTTTTTCATGTTTTCATTTTTTATAATGCATATCATTTCTTTCCACTGTATGTATGTCTGTATGTATGTGTACAGATATATATACAGGGTAAGAAATGATAGTGTTGTTAAAGCTTCTTATTCTGTATTGTTAATCATTGTGGCTATGCATTGATGTGTGCTAAATGTATTTTATTATTAGAGAGATGTAAGTTTTGGGCTTCTAGGCCGTACAGTAGGTTATGGAAAGCCTTGCTTTAGTATATTGTAATTGTTGGTGTACTTTTGTCTATGTTTTGAAGTGGTTCTCTGTTAGGATAGCTTTAGTTCATTGTGTAATTGGTATGGATGGTATTTTAATTGTTTAGGGATGTAATTGATGTGTGTTAATTCATTGATGGTGAGTTTCTTGGATTAAATAATATACTTCTTGTGATGTATGGCGATTTGAGTGGGATTATTGTATTGTTAACATTGATTTGCAGCGTGTACATGCAGTTTACATGTTATGCTACATGTATACACTGTAAATGCAATGTTTTATGAGGCATGTGAGCCTACAGATTGAATGATTAAATGGAATTTGGTTAGGCAATGGGTATTTATTTCACTGAGGATGTTATGCATAACTGTTGTAGGCATTGCAGGATGGCTTCACCCCTTAATTACCTTTCAGCTTAGTACCCGATAAGGTGATTAAGGGGTTCAGTGTTATGTTAATGATATTGAAATGTTGTGGCTATTTATAATGTTGGCAACGGACCCCAAGGATGATGCTGGCGACGGAGACTTCTTATTGATGAGGTTAGTACAATTTTCTTTACATTTTCACGGTATTAAATGTGTTTCATAATGGCCAAATAATGTATTATACCTATGTGGATAATATTTATTTGGCTCATTATTGTACTGTATGTGCTGGAGGAGGGGGTATTAGGCCCAAGGGTATTTGGTAGGACTCCCCTGTGGGTATTGGGTGAGGGTGGTTGGGGGGCTTTGTGGGGGAGGGTATGTGGGTGAAGGTGGCTTAACCCCTTAATAACTGTAGCGGTTAATAACCGCTATGGTGATTAAGGGGTTAGGGGACATTAATTTGGATGTTGTAATTCTTGTGTTTGTTTTGCAGAAGCGGATGGGGCATGGGCAGGATGAAGATGAGGATGGCCTTCATCGTGGCAGTGGGACATGGGTGAGTGCTATATGTATTTAAAGTCTTTATTGTTGTGTATGTATTGTAAATGGAAAACTGCACTATTATCCTTTTGTGGATAATAGTCATTGTACCCATTACTATACAGTATGTTAGGGGGGTATAGGTGTTGTTGGGTATATATATATATATATATATATATATATATAATATAATTATTTATTTATGTAGTTATTGTGGGGCTGGGGTGTGTATTTTTTTAATATTGTGGCTAGTGGGGGTGGGTGAAAGGGGTATTAGCCCCAACGGTGGTAGTTTAGGGCTTGCGGGTGGGTAGCGGGAGGCCTTAACCCCTTCAGGACCGTAGCGGTATTAACTGCTACGGTCGTGAAGGGGTTAAGTGCCCCCGCAACCCCCCCGCAAGTCCTAAACTCACACCCAGGGCCAAATACCCCCCTCACCCATCCCCGCTACCCACAATAACGCTGGCACGGTGGGTTAACCCCTTCATTGCCTTAGCGGTTAGCCGCTAAGGTAATGAAGTGGCTTTTAAATACCTTTTTCCTGCCTCGGATGCATGCCGGGGGGCTCCGGTGCGGGTATCAGCTCCGGAGACCCCCGGCATCAATCACAGGCAGGAAAAAGGGCTGATTTTTTCTAAGTGTCGCCCTTGCCGATGCTTCTCCTTCAGCAAGTTGCCAACTTTAGTTGGCGGGCTGGTTTGATCCATAAAATCTCCAATCTGGCCTGCCGATCAGCACAGAAAAGCTGATCGGGGCTTACTGAATTCAGGCGGGAAAAAAAAGTCCCAATAAGTGGCTTATCGGCAGCCGGGTGGCGAAATTTTTTTTTTCGGAAGAAAAGTTGCCGGTAATTCCCACTTATCGGGGCTTACTGAATCAGGAGGGCAAAAAACGGCTATAAAATGCCGAAAAAGCCTTATCGGGGCTTACTGCATGAGGCCCTAAGTCCCCATCCCCTCTGACAAGGTTGCAGGTTTTCAATCCCTATACATATTAATCCTGTTTGATATAGTGAATGGTGTTCTTTAAAGTCTTTTGACAGATTATGCTGAGTGAGGCCCCTATGAATATTTGTAATATGTTCGGCCAGTCTCATTTTTAATGTCCTTGTTGTGCATCCAATATATTTTTTTTATTACAGGGACATTGAAGATAAATGACATTTTCTTATCATAATCAATGAAACTTTTATAATGATATTCCTTTCATGTTTGAGTAGAAGAAAACCCCCTGACTTGTTTAGATTCTTGTAAATTTAATTTTAACATTTTTCATTTTACAGTAGGTATTCATAGAAACCGTTTAGCTGTATTGTACGTAATTTGCTCTTGAGATTTTTTCAGGCAACTTGGTGCTAATTTTTGTTTTAAGCTTTCTGCTAAAGTAAACACAATTTGTGGTGTTTTCAGAAGATACGTTTGTAATATAGGGTCTTTCTGTACTATGTTCCAGCGTTTTTTTTTTTTAATTTGTTTGAAAGTTTAATTGTAAAACTAATATGCATCATTACATGGTACATTGGGTTCAGAAACATAAAAGCCATTTGTGGAATATTTGAATGCATGGTGATGGTAATAATGAGGGTCTCAGCCACTTACTGGTTTTGTGACAACAGCAAGATATCATCTCTCTCACAGTATTGAATGAATTAGATATCATGGTAAGACTTGCTGCTACAGTAGTAATCTCTGTAGAGCAGCAGTGGTAAACTAATGTAGGTGATCTCGTGTAGTCACAGGAATAATATCAGGCAACACTAGTATATCCCTTAATTTATTTGAGTCATTTAGCTTGTTTATTAACCTCACCTACAATATTCACACGCTCCTAAAACACTTACTATATATTGCTCAATAGATGCTAAGGAATGCAGATGGGGATGTCTCTCTGTGTTAATTCAACGGTCCAATGCCCATGTTTCCCCTTTATACCCTCATGGTCAGTCATGTTTTTAGTATAGCACAAGCTATTTGCTTTTGACAGTATGAAAATCAAGCATACACAGAATTGATATCTATATATCTTCTGTTATTTTCAAATCCTTATTCACCTTCCTTTATTTCCTTTTTACATTACTAGTATTTAGGTGCATATTGTGTAAGTAAGACAGCACAACTTAGTCTAACTCAGGTGCTGGCAATGGCGTTGCAGCCCATGAACATTCGAGTGAATGGTCTGGCATTCGGAATAATCAATACCAGTTTCAGTGATGTGGTAAGTGTGAGGGAGCAAAATAAAAAAAAGTGTAATGAGTAAGAAGATGCTGAACCTTCACTTAACGTGTCCCTTGTTTTTTTGTAGTTAACAAATACACACGAAAAGAAGAAAGAAATAATGAATTATTACGGCATAACTAGGTATGAGAACACACTTTAACAGGCTTATTTTAACCAGACCTCATAAACTCAATGTGACTGAGTTATATATTTTGCTATTGTACTGTATGTCTTTCTCATTGAAAAAATTATATACAGTATTTTCGCATTTGTACAACACATCTTAAATTTGCCACTGGCTGGGACATTACTGTAGATCAAAACATATATATCTCAACAAATAAAACCAGCGCACAACAGATTATACCATAAATTAATAAATGCACAAAATATAACTAGAAATAATAAAGATAGTTGTTGTATATATGGGACTAGGGCAGGAGTGTGAAAAAATATAATTAGGCAGAAGGAATCGGCAGCACTAATAGGGATAAACCAATCCCAATGTAATGTGAATAGCAGGAAAAAAGGGCGCACAATCCCTTTAGTCTAAGTGATACAAATTTTAATAAAAATCAGACATACAGGTATATAGACCATGATCAATAGTAGAAAACTCAATACATACAGTTTATATATGGGAATATGCGGGAGCAGGGGGTCTTCTGAGCTGAACAAAGCTGATTTAAGCCTCAGGAACCCCCTACTTCCTGAGATACAGGAGTGGTGCCAGTATGGGGTGCCAGTATCCATCTGCTTTGTTTAGATCCCACGGACCCACAGGATTTTAACATGGCGGGAATACCGACACCCCATAACGGGGACTGTATCTCGGGAAGTAGGGGGTCCCCGGACCTGAAAACTATGCGGTTCAGCTCCGGAGACACCCTGCTACAATACTGTAATGTTAGAATTTAAATTAAAACCCCGCAATCGCTAGTTAGAGGTGTGCAGTTAGAGTGACTGATTCAGCCTCTCTTTTACTGCACATCTCTTACAGACAAGTAGACCCCGGTAGGATTAACACTGCAGGGACCCCAGCTGTGTTAATCCGATGGGCCATTTAGTCTGCAGAGGACCATCTCATGCATGATTCACCCAGGTAAATTATCGGATAATGGCCGCTACATGTGTACCATGTCTGGGAATATTTCACTGAAAGCTTGTTACTGTAAATCGCAGATTCATTTTGCTGCATTTTTATCCTTTTGATACTTGGAAAAACATTTAGCAAGACATCATACTGTACTTGGGGTAAAAAATGCTTAAAATGTTTACAATGCATTTTGGACTGTTTCACACATTTCTATTCTATAAATGCACTCATATGTCTTATGTGACCTTATCTTTAGGATTGGGGAACCAGAAGAATGCGGAGGGATTGCATCATTTCTTTGCTCTCCAGATGCTTCTTATATCAGTGGTGAAAACATTGTAGTTTCTGGAGGGTCCCATGTTCGACTCTGAAATGTCTCTGTACTATGAAGACAGGACTAGATAAATCAGTCTTTGCATGTTCTCTTATTTTTAAAAGCTCTATTTTCATGTATGCCTAATTATCCACTAGGTATAAAGTTACTACTGCAGTTTCCATAATTTTAATTTAATATGGTGCCTTATAAAAAGGGACATTTTAAGCAATATATGATGGGTGTAAGACATGCTTCAACAAGCAAGATGATTAACAGGTTCAGATGATTCTGACATTGAGACAGTTTGACTCAAAAAAATGTATTGCAATGCTATCCTAATGAAGAGTCAGTTCTGTCTAACACACACTGGTTGCAAAGTTCTCCAGATGAAAATCCAGTTGAACTAAAAACATGCTGACTGTACATTATAAAAAGCTAGTTTAATTCAATCATAGGGGCATATCCAGTACTTCAGCAGTAATGGTGGGTGGCAGTGGAATACTGCTTTCCAAAGCAGGTTACCACATTTATTCCTGGACAGAATTGTGAATATTTAGCTTTTTCTTATACTTTGTAACAGTGATAGCAATACTAGAAAATAAAAATCTACAATGCTACCAATTATTTCAGTTCTCAACTAGTGTCTCATGTCTCCTCGTCTGTTTTGTTTAGTCTCTTCTCTTCATATCCTGTTCCCACCGCTTGCTCTTCTCTTCATATCCTGTTCCCACCGCTTGCTCTTCTCTTCATATCGTATTCCCACCGCTTGCTCTTCTCTTCATATCCTGTTCCCACCTCTTGCCCCTTTCGGTGCCTCCACTTATTTTCCGCCCTGTTCCTGCTATAGAGTGCTATCTTGTAGTGTGCGGTAGCTGGTGACCTAAGCATTTGTCCTGCTAAACTCCTCATTTAGTAAATTTGGGCAAAAGATGCAGTAAGTAAGATACTGCCCACACCTTGGGAATGCCCCTCCCCTCAATATTATACAAACTGCCGCTCTCTCCACCTTAAAGGTCTATATTAAAATACTGTACACCTCTTTAATGAAGCATTTGAGTAGCTCCAAAGTAATAGTCCCTTGGCTAGTGCTACATATCTCATATGCCCTTACCACGACTGCTTGCATATGCCCTTATAATAACACCTTACTACTGTCTCTGTAAGATCTCCCTATTTATCTCTTAGAAAGAAAGTTATTCAGGGCAATGGCTCCTTTTCCTAAAATGTACGTTTATGTCTATAGTGCTTATTTCCATTATGTCTCCTATTATTTTGTTCCCTGCTACCAAATAAATGCACAAGCCACACTATCAGTTAGATACCAAGTGGTGCTCCCTGGACTAAATTAGTTATACATACAAAGAAAAAGGTGCAAATCCCAATAGACCGGATAAGCAGAGACTCCATTACAGGGCACTCATGGTGGGTAACAAATATATCAAATTTATTGAATGTACAATTGATGAAATGAACATACAAGACAGACTAGAATAAAAAAAATGCTAAAAAACATGTAATTGAATTGTCCCCAAAATTTCAGTCACAACAGTACTATAAATAATATACTGTAAAACACCCTACATGCAGTAATAATTATAGAGTGCATAGGGCCAAAGCTAGCATCTCATCTAATAAAATAGGAACTTAATAAGTCACACAATATCCATATTAAACTGGAGGGGTTAATTAATGACCTCTCCTAGTGAAAATAGGATATTTGTACAGCCAGGAGGTTAAGAATTAGTAATTATATTTGACCTCAGTATTATGGCAGGAAAGAGCACAGGAAACGCTTCTATGGCATAATAAATTTTTTCTTTGGTTAAGGTTTAAAAAAAATAATTAAAAGTGCGCACTTACAATCGCTGTTCATGTGAACAAGGTATGCAGGTACTATTACGTGTTGTTTCCAGGATAAGTCAGTGTAAGGCTCATCTGCAGGGTGAGTTTTCTCCTTTCACGGGGCGTGTCAGAGTCGGTGATTGCCCTCTGTCAGTATCCGGTGTCGGTTGATGATGATGTCACCTCCTCAACCCTGTTATCAGCCAGTGCAGGTTTGCACAGTTCTGCCAAATCTTTGCCAGGTCTGCCTGCTTCCTCACATTCTCACTCTACGTGTTTCGTGGGTACTCCTCCCACTTCCTCGAGAATCTTGGATGTGGCTTGGAACTCCGATCCCATATCTCATTTAAATAGTATCACCTTTTAATCATGGTAACTTGTGCAGTAGGTGATCTGATTAGTCACTGCTAATTTGTATGAATCCGAGTTAACATGTTGTTGACATCTCATCTATACCAAAGGTTGGGTATATCCAGAAAGAATCATACAATGAATCACTAATGTGTAGTTAATGATATAAATATGGACTAGATGGGAATCTGATTGTTTAGTGATGATCATATATTTTAAAAAATAAATAAATATAATGATAATAATTATTATAATAATCATAAATGAAAATCGTTATGACATAAATCCAAATCTAAAAGGAATGGGTAACTAAACCACAGACATCATAGGGATAGAGAATGGATAAAGGTGATGCAAAATGAAATGCTGAATTAAGACCAGCATACTGTATAAATACATGAATACAAACGTCATGAATTAGATACATTAAATTACAATAGATAGATCAGAATATTAAAAATGCATACAATAAATACATGACATAAAACATGATAAATAAAATAAATTAGGTCTATAAAGTATACAATAATATAATATGGTAACGTGAATTGCTGTTACATGTAACAGATAGTTTTAATAATATTGTTAAAATAATATTGGTTTACTAATGAATCAAAGCAGATAGATCAATATCGAGTTTCAAGCCATGGGGTGGGGGAGGGGGGGGAGGAAGGGGGATAGTGTATTGAGAGAGTATATCCAGTAGCTTTCTCTCTGTCTAAGTTTTAAAAATGTGTGTGTGTCCTGACATCAGGGACTACGTTTTCAACACCCTTTAGGGTTAAACCATCTGAATTTTTATTTTAGTGAAATGTTTATAAACACCATGGTTTTGAAAGCCAGAGCAGATATTTCTTTAGTGCTCAAGGAACCTTGTTATAAGATTCATTTTTGTAATTCCTGTAATATGGAAGGATTTACCGTTTTTGCAGGATGTGTCCAGAAATGTGCATGTCAGACACCTTAATCCATTACATTTATAATTACCCGCTGGTTTGCCTGATTTCCACAGTGTATTATTATGGAGCAGTTCAGTTGTTCTGAGATTGCTAGGTGCAACTCTATCCTTCAGATTTTTTCTCTTCCTATAAGTGATCACCGGTTTATCTGGAATCTAGTTTCATACTGTTTACATATTAAAGGAAACTGACATAATATGCAACGAAATTCCAGATTGACCAGTTCCCCTTTGTGACGCTAGGGGATAGCCAGTCTTCATAATAAAGTGAAGCCCGACTGGTTAACCCTAAAAAACGTGGGTCCCTGGTGGCTAAGAAGCACCATAAGCCAGGGACACTGTGTGTACACCCTAAAACCTGTTCTGTTGTGTGTTACCTTTTCCTGCAATGTAATAAACTTGGGGTTTCGGGAGTGTGAGGTTCAAGGGGGATATTTGGGTGAAAATGTATTTGGAATCTGTGTAGGAGTTCGGGGAACAAATTTACTGGTAGTCCTATAAGGGGCTTTGCTGGCTAATCAGCAAATCCAGATCAAAATAGATCTCCTGCTTTCAGAAGAGAGCATTTTCAAAAGAAGTAGAAACAAGATGGATTCATTGTTAACCTCAACAGCTTTCCCCCTCGTCTACTATTTCAGCATTACACATGATATCACAGATCAAAGATGGCTGCATTCTATCCTCATATTAAAATACATATAGCTCAATTGTATTGCAATAAAGGGAACATGCAATTATTGTTTTTAAAAGCAGTTGAACAGAAAAAAAGTTTTCATATATGAATAAAAGTATAGCATTTTATTAACATGTTGATCAATAGTTAAAAAATTAGTGGGAAAATTGATGATTTTGCTGAAAAGTTTGTCTTGATGTTTTAAAAATGGAGTAAAATTAGTGTCATTAGGTTATGGGATGTTGCCAACTTGAAATTAAATGTTATTCAAATTAAAAGTTTACAAGGGGAAGTAATACAAGACACATCTGTATATACAGATTACCAAATGTGTTTGCGTTGTTTTAGTATTGGTAAGATGTCATTATACCCGATAGGTGTTCTGCTTTATACCCAAGTAGGAAATCTGTGCTTGTATGTTCCCTTCACTGAATGCTTTTTAAACTCTAATTAAGATGGAAACTAGTCGGTACATAAACTCCTATCCAGCATAAAGAATGCTAGAGCAGGTGGGCATACTGTACCAATTTCCCCCACATATCCTAACTATCAGCAAAGCACAGGCCCTTTAAGATACAGTGAGAGAAGCCAGACAGACTGAAGTACTCTCTGAAATTTGCCTGCTGTTCACATTGCTAGTGCTGCTAACAAGAATAAACCATTAAACCATTTCCCCACTAAAACTTACATTTGGTATATTATACTGTATATCGATATATATCAGCGTAAAATGTAAAATAGTATAAAGCAAAGTTAAAGCTTTGCTGTAGTGCATGTGCTCCTGTGAATGAGCAAACATTTGATATAAACAGAAATGTCGCACAGTACAACCTGATTCTCTCAGCCTTTGTACTTGACCTGCCATCCAGAGAAAGGCTTTGAAGCTTGCTGGAAAATGACCATGTTTATAAACTTGTCACATGGGCCATATTTTATTCCTATGTCTACTGCCCTTATATCAATACTATATCAGCACATGCAACCCGCCTGGCGCCTTTAGTGGCTCATACAGGATTGGCACCCCCAATTACGCTCTCTTTGAAGCCAAGCCAACCTGGAACAAACCTGGGCTTGTCATAACCCAATATATATTGTATTTTCAATTTCAAGTTGTAGCTCATTAAACCCTTAAGCACCAAATGGATTAAAATACATAATACCTCATAACATTATCATGACAATACATATAGATCCTTCTATGTATATAAGCGTACTGTGTTACCACCTTCTCTGATTCAGGAACAATCAAATTTTGAACTAGCTCACGCCTGACCCTTCTGTACAGTTAAGATATGTATATATGCAAATTAATCTCATGACCCCCCCCATCTCCCCCATATGATATTTGTAAGGAGACCCACTTTGGGGCGTATTCACTAAACATCGATAAAATCAGTGCATTGCTGAGCGACGTTGCATTGTTTTATCGCACTATAAAACATGTGTGACAAAACGGTATTCATTAAGAAAAAACACGAGAAAGTATTGGTAATAGAGGAAGCACACAGGAGACTTTGGTTGAGTTAAATAAATTTCTGCTGTATTAAGGTATCAGAGCAGGTATAACATGTATATAAAATACATGTACATATGCTTATTGGGCAGCTTGTGGGAGGCCAGCCCCTCCTCCTTCCAGGTATATAATCTCCCAGTAAGGTCTCTGTATTTCACTATTCACTTTACTTGCAGACGTGAGTATCTTCACTGGTACAGTATATACCAGTTTTTAACTGCACTATGTTATATAAGCATATGCTTTGATATATTAGCCCCTTCCGGGTTTATTTCACATAACATTAGTATGCATTTAGCGTAGGAACCTTCTATAGAGACTTACCTTGACGTGGTTAGCAGGCTTGGCATTATTTGATAAAAGGATGTAAACCAAAAGTCTCCTTTATCATATAGATTTTTACACTAGATATTAGAGAAAAATTGCTAATCTTCAGAAAAGCATATAATTTTCCGCACTTCAGTTAGTTTACACGCATGGCATGCTTCCATTAATATTGCTGCAATAGCGTGAAACGCGTTAGAGTACTAACCTGCTTAATCTCCATTTTGCCACCCCACAAATAAATCATTTTTTAAATTAGATTGGTCCCAGTTTCTTGCAACCCAGTACTCTGCATTTTTTCCAAGTTTGGATCCTTTCTCTACTACATTTCCTGGCTGGATGCATGCATCAGAAGATAGTTTTTCACCGAATCGTGAGTAATTCTGTCATTATATGACCTTTCTATGGATGAAGATTGAACTGTATTAACGCTAGGGTGATTTGCCTGTTAACAGGAACTGTTTAGCCATTGCTGTTTTACAGAGAGTATGTGGCTCACAAAAGCTCCACACAGGCATTTCTGTTTATCCCATTAATGAGCTCTTCATACAAGTCTATTTTTTCACTCACTAGTGTTACTATTATAACTGTTTTCCAAATTAAAGACACTAAGAAGAAAACATATCTTACTATGTACCTATATACAGAGTGTACTCTGGTGCACTGATTCCAGAGACTCACATCTCTATTGTTTTGCTTAGTGAATAGCAGTATCTGGGAAAAATTCAATTTCGGGCATTTTTGGACTTATCGTATGGCTTTTTTTTATGACGGAGTGTTATAGTACTATAAAAAGAAGTTCTAGTGCGATATTTCCCTGTTATCTGAGCTTTGTGAATAGCAACACAGGCAATATCACACTATAGGGGCTTTTATAGTACTATAAGCCACTTATCAAAGTTTAGTGAATGAGTCCCTTTGTCTGGGACAGTGATTTTCAAGCTTTTCTTGTATTGTGTGTATGTGTGTCTTTATTTATATAGTGCCATTAGTGTACATAGCGCTTCACGTGATTAGTGTACATAGCGCTTCACGTAATACACGTGACAATCATATAAATAACAAATAATACAAATAACAGATAATGGGAATAAGTGCTTCCAACATAAAAATGAACATTTAGGAAGAGGAGTCCCTGCTCTGAAGAGCTTACAATCTAATTGGTAGGTAGAAAGCACGTACAGAGACATTAGGAGTTCATTCTGCAAAGCGCGTCTGCAAGGGACCAAGCTTTATGTATCAGCTGTATAGTACTAGCCACGGAGCTACTCATATGCTTCGTTAAGCAGGTGTGTTTTAAGGTGAGTCTTAAATGTGGATAGAGAGGGTGCTAGTCGGGTATTGAGCGGAAGGGCATTCCAGAGGTGTGGGGCAGTCAGTGAGAAAGGTTTAAGATGGGAGAGGGTTTTAGATACAAAGGGGGTAGAGAAAAGACATCCTTGAGTGGAACGCAAGAGCCGGGATGGTAGGGCTGCCAACAGAAATCATGGGGCCCAGGACAAATGAAAGGAGTAGCCCCTCCACCCAACCCATAGCGCAACTACCACGAAAAACAATTTTTTAGCGCACAACTTTTACTTAACTGTTTTCTTCTTAGAAAAAAAGGAAGGTGTTAAAAAAGCACTTATAAAACTTAGATACTTTAATATTTATATGTGCTCAAACGTAATCAAGAGAACAAAGAATCTCAACCATATGAGATAGGCAGCCAAGTGATACTGACTGAACAAAGTCAGAATATAATACAGAAACAACAAATACAAACAGGCGCCTTGGAAAATACAGTCCAGTGAATGTCCAGATGTAACGGTGAGGGTTAATCTTCTTTTAGGAAGATAAAGTCCTACTGCTGCGACACACTTTATTCGAGCAAATACCCAGTATGTACCTGGCAGATACCTGGAATGCGCCGCTCCTCACCTCAGACAAGCCCCGTTGCGTTTGCCTTCCCAGCCATGGTTCATGCCTGGCTGATGGGCGGCTGATCTGTTAAATGATAATGATTAGGATTTAATAGGCTGCAATGCTTCGCGTGTCTACCAGATGGCATAAAT
Organism: Ascaphus truei; assembly: GCF_040206685.1. Lineage (NCBI taxonomy): Eukaryota > Metazoa > Chordata > Amphibia > Anura > Ascaphidae > Ascaphus > Ascaphus truei. Next base: position 26,844,972 of record NC_134495.1, read on the forward strand.
TCATGAATTGTAATGCAGTATATATATATATACTGTGCAGTATTGCAGCCAGCGGGAATAAAATGCTTCAATCCCTGCCTGGAAAATAACGCAATGCACTCGGGCAGAAAACAATCACAAACCTCAATACACCCGAGTATACCCGAATTCGTGGGACTAGCCGAGCTCGAATAAAGTGTGTCGCCAGTGTATTCATCTGGATCGACTTGTGGCTCTGTGGATAACATCCCCCGATAACAGTGCTGAAGAAAACAAGCCTCTATGTCAAACTGTGGCAAAATCTCTCCTGTTTTCCTCTGTAGCCAGCTAACATCTGCAGACTCATCACAATGCTATCTGTGCGCTCCGTTCCTGCTCTCACACTGCAGAAGCACATACTAGGCCAAGAATTCACTCTTTGATGTGAAGGTGGTTACAAACTTCAATGGCTGCTCGTGCACTCCTCCGTGGTAGCCGAGACCTCTGTCTCTACGCGTTTCGTGATTGCGTCACTTCCTCAGGGGTGACAATATAGTGATGTGAATACCAAAATGCGCTCTTACCTATAAACAATATTGGAGTGTTGCCTCTCAATATAGCAAGAGCTTGCTAGCTCTAATAGTGCACACATAATTAGTATCAAAAATTGTGACTACAATCCTCCAAGACAATACAGTAGTAGGTGTAATTAATTCATTACAAACACTGCTCACATGGAGTGTCGCCTAATGGACAAACACCCTGTGAACCTCCAATGCAAAACTACTAAAAAGTGTCATTTGAAACCTAAATTCCTGATAACAACAACAGTGCTTGGAGAATAGGTGCAGGTGATTAAAGACTAACTAAAACCGCACATGTTAATGGCCAATAGAAAGTGCACAAAATATAACAATGTGACATAGAAGTGATGTTTGATCCCAAGAGATGTGAATAGGTCACCTGGAGAAAGTGTGTATACAGAAAAGAGGAGAGGTATTCATTGTATGCATTACTCTTTAACTCTCTCTTTCTGCAAAGGCATCTATCAAATTTCTCAGATACTCAGCATGGAGAATAAGAAGATCTTTGATCAGCAAGTGGCTTTGGTGATAGGGTCAACTCATGGGTAAGTTAGATGCTATGTTTTTAAATAAACTATATAGTATATAAAATAATCTTACATTATTAGCCTCTATCTGCCACACATACTTTAAAAACTTGAGCAAAATGGAGATATTTATAGTGTGTTTACAATACAGCTACAAAAAATGGTAATGTTGGTCCATTAAAAGGTAACTTTTAAGAAATGTTCAAACCAGTGCCAATTTGATTAGTGATTTCATTGACAAGCGACAAAAGTGATTACTCAGTCATTCCTGGCACTTGGAAGTTTATTTTACTGATAAATCATGACTTTATTTTGTTACATTAAGGTTTGGGTCTTTTAGGTATTTCTTGTGACGTTTGAAACGTCATCGACCCATGGATTGAAATTTCAGCAATTTTGAATGCAGTAATTATTTAGTAAAAAAGAAAAAATGTCAAGCACTATGTACCCTAGCAAAGTCACGGAATATGAAGTAGAATGAATATCTAATTCTACAGTTATTTTTTACAAGGTACAGGATGCTATAAATGATGAAAACTTGAAAAGTTGTGTTCACAGAAATGTAGAATAAATTAAAATTCTTATTGATAAGAACTGACGCAATATCAGTTCTTAATGCAGTTTAATTTGACACTGTACCGCAAATTACTGTACTGTATGTTACAATGAACTTTTGGCGTGTAGCGAATAATGCAAATAATATATTAAATTATACAAGCATTCCTCAAATCAAACTTGTCACACTCTGTGAATTCAAACATTTTCCGCTTAATTCTATAACCTTAATCTCAAATGCTGTACTCTTTTTGATTGATGCACTCAGTACTTGAATAGTATCTTGTAGGTTGAATAAATCACATAACTGGGGGGGGGGGGGGGTTGACTTGCACCTTTAGTAAATTATCCTGATTACTGATAGGCTTGCTAGGGACAATGTAATGTTCATACTGTAGAGATGTGACTCCTAAATTCATCATCAGAACACAGTCATAATGTATAATTTGAGTTGCATTTTGATGGCACATAATTTTGCATACAGTTACTTCTGCTTTCCTACTTCTAGACTCAGAGACTTAGAGGGGCTTACTTAACAAAATGTGATAGTGATGATTTGGCTCAACTTCAATGATACACTGATAAAGAGTAGATCAGATGGTGGTATATATATGCCAACCTAGTAAAACAAGCACACGTAACTTACAGATGCAGCGGCCGTTATCCGACCATATCTTGAATTGGTTTTCGAGATCTGCCCGTGAAGCTTGATGCCGAGTGAGCAAAACTATCTGGTCCACAAACTGGAGTTCCTCGCATTCTAGTGGGCAGTTGTCAATAAACTCCACGACTACGTGTACGGAGTCACTTTCAATGTATGGGCCGACAACAATCCTCTAACCTATATACCGAATTGGATGCCACTGGCCACAGGTGGCTGGCGGCATTATCAAATTACCAATTTACACTCAAGTACAAGCTGGGGTCCATATCGGAGCTGATGCTCTGTCCAGATGACCTGGACTGAGTGCAACACCAGGTGACAGCCTGTGGGAAGAAATCCCTGGACCTGGGATTCGGGCAATGTGCTCAACTGTCACAATAGTGAAGGACAAGGTGGCATTCTTTGAACTAAGAGTAGCCGACTCGCTGGGATGTCAGTCCAAGGCACTCCCCACCACCTACTGCCATCCAGAAGTCATGTCCATCACCAAGGATACCATCATAAGATGGAAAGGATTGGTGGAGTACCAGATGCAGGACCCGGTGGCTAGAGGTATATGCCAGGCCATTCAACGAAACAACCCCTCCTTGGTGAAGCGGGCTCCTACCAACACAGTCGCGGTCATCATGAGGAAATGGGACAAATGCTGCATGGAGCAAGGTCTTCTCTACAGGATTGTCCCTTATCACAACCATCCTGATAGGAGACAACTGGTACTGCCCCAATGCTTGCAGTACCATGTCCTGCAATCTCTGCATGACAATCATTGGCACCTGGGCATAGATAAAACCTTTGGCCTAGTGGGAGACAGAATCTTCTGGCGCAAAATGTGGAATCAGTAAAGTGCCACTGTAGAAACTGCCTGCAGAGTATACATCTGAAATACTGCCCACAAGCGCTGCCCCAATGGGCCACTTAAAGAGCTCCTGTCCCATGGACCTAGTCTGCATGGACTTTCTATGTATCGAGGCAGACTTAAAGGGCACTGGCAACGTCCTGGTTGTGACAGATCACTACACCAGATATGCCCAAGCGTTCCCGACCAACGATCAGAAACCTCTCACAGTAGCCAAATGCGGTGGGAGAAGTATTTCATCCACTACGGGTTACCGAATCAGATGCACTCCGATCAAGGGAGAGACTTAGACAGCAAGTTGATCAAGGAGCTTCTCAAATTGCTCAAAATCCAGAAATCTAATACTACTCCATACCATCCTGAAGGAGACGTTCTGCCGGAAAGGTTCAACCGAACCATGCTAGACATGCTCGGCACCTTAAAGGGCTCCCAGAAAGCCAAATGGAGCAAATATGTTGAATCGCTAGTGCACACATACAACTGCACCAGGCATGAATCCACGGGGGTTCACACCATAATTCATGATGTTCGGGCGAGAAGCATGACTGCCTGTGGACATCCGGTTTCGATTATCTACCGATGGGGTACCCAATATGACGCATTACAAATATGTGAAATTGCTCCAGGACAGTCTTCACAGAGCCTGAATGTTGGCAGAGAAAGCCACCATCCAACTGAATGCGAGCAATAAACAGAGGTATGACCCCAAGGTCTGCCATTATTATTATTTTTTGATGTCCTTTCGATGCTTTAAAAAAATATATATTTCCCTGCTCTTTTAGGAGCATATACTGCAGTGACTGCCTATATTATTCCCTCTCCCTTGCCCTGCCAAAAGTGAAATGCTAACTTTGAGCTTGCAAACTATCAGTACATTCAAATGATTCACATAATTACAGGTATCTCAGGTTATATAAATAAGTTGGGACTCTAATTTAAAAAAAAAAATATCTAACTCTCTCTCATACCCACTATAACTCTTCCAAGTAAAAAAAAATTGGGTATATTTTTCATCTGGCGAACTACAAAGTTTGATCTACATTTTAGTTCTTTTCTGCAAAGTCCTTACGAACATTAGCTACATTTTGAACTTTAAAGTTCGTAAAAGGGTCATTGTCGCGACATTGGCAGTCAAGAGAAAAGTTTGCACATCTCAACTGTACAACATGTGGTCACTTTTAATTAGTGTTAGGATTCCTGCACTAGAGTGCATCAAATATTTTCTATACTGTCCATTAGCAGTTAATGTTAACAAACATCTTGTCCAAGTTTTTACATTTATAACAAATCTGTGAGACTGGTCTTCACCACTGCAGATACAGTATGACAGTGAAACTAAAGGGGAAACTAAAGGGGAGATTCACAAACCTCATGTGAAAACTAAAGGGGAGATTCACAAACCTCCAATACAGATAAAGAGCACATAAAGTCCAGGGAAGTTATAGCCTGACTGTGGTGCGATAACCCGAATTGGATGTTAGTGAATACCTGCCAAAGACACAACATTTTTTTTTACAGTGCTGCTTAACTGTTATAAACTGGAGATAAGTAAGGTGTGTTAATAATTTCTCTCTCTATTCACATACATTTTACACTGAGGCCCATATGAGACTTCCTATAAAATGGCTCAATATAATTTTGAATGTTCCTTGGTTTAGGATTGGTCTGGCTATAGCACGGCGCCTGGCACAGGATGGAGCTACTGTGCTTTTGAACAGCCGAAACCAGGAGAATGTGGACAGAGCTGTGAGGGAGCTGACGGAGGAGGGACTTAATGTCTCTGGAACCACATGTCATGTGGGGAAAGCAGAAGACCGAGAGAGACTAGTGGAAACGGTAAGAGAATGGGAGGAGGGAATATGACAGAACAGAAAAAAAGATGAGCAAATTAGAAATAAGAGAGTCAGAGATTCTTTGACTGAAGAGAAGGGGAAAGGTTAACATAACTGTAAGCCAAAAAAAGGCACATAGAATAGAGTCAGGGATATGAAAAGGTTGGGAAGATGCATTACGAGGTGATCTAATGCAGTTATATTCAATTGGAAAGTATGGAATATTTTTAATTAAAGCAATCCAACACCCTTTTGGAAAGATGATAAAGTGCCTGTCGGCAAGAAACGCGTCAGAGGAACCTGCTGGTTTTGTTGTATGTTTTGAGGCATCATGCCTGAATAAATTAGCCTATTTTTAACCCGCCTCCAGCCCGGAATGCTTTGCAGTGCTTGTTCCCGTTTTCTTCTTTTGGAAAGATGGCCTCAAAAATTGAAAAGGTTAATTTTCAAAAGTAGAACTATATAAAATAAAGCCTAAAATACATAAAATTATTGAGATGTTTATTTTACCATGCACTTTACTCAATAAGGTCAAATGAAAAGCATACCAAATGATCGACAAATGCTTAATTTCTCTTTGTGGATGTTACTCAATTAGTTACATTGCTGTTTCCACAGCGTATTAACCTATATATTAACCTTATTAATTATACAACCTTATGTCACCTGACATCCATATTTCCATCTTTTCTGCATCACCTGGTGTTTTATACAGTAAAAGAAAAAAAAATCTCAGGTTTGTGCTGTTTCAGATAAAGCATAAACCAGATAGTTTATCTATCAACCTCAACACATTTAATTTACCATAGTTCTTTAAGTATTATACATAAACATCCTAAATAGAAGACGGCTGATTCCTACTGTACAGTATGTCCTAACAAGAAAACACAGATATTTCAATAGTAAATGGGCGGATTTGGATATGCCGCAGATCAGCCGGTGCGCGGATATCCATGAATCAATCTCAAGAATGGCGATTCGCGTTTTGCGGGTGTTTTTATAATTTTTGCCAGTACAATCAGCAGACTTCGCAATCCGTTGGCTGATTTTTAAGAATCCGCGCAATGGATTGCTTAATCCGCGGATTGGATTCTACAAATCCGTCAACGGATTGTATCCAATGGCGGTTTTTGATAAATCCTCGCAGTTTAAAACCAACGACATCCGTTTGTGGATTTTACCCTGCAAAACAGATTTTGGAGGGGAAAATGCGATATTTGGGCTGATTTGCCCATCTCTAGTCATAATTTTATTTTAGATTGTATTTTGTAAACACTTGAAAAAGTGACCACCAGGGGTCACTAAAGCCCTAAAATAGTGCACTCAGAAGTCTGTAGATCAGCAAAGTATTTATACACCCAAGGGTTAAGTGACGTCACGCCTGTGACGGTCACCAGAAAAGACTGCGAGTAAACCTGCTAAGAACACATGGAGATACTATTGTATTAATACCTCAACAGAGGTTTTCCTTCCTAACCCAGCTAGTTGCCTTTAATCGATTATACATACAGACAATACATGGCAATGCCACACTTGAACATTTTAGACATTTATATCCTATGCCAATAGAACGCTATATCTACTGTATATGGTGTTTTTTGTTTGCATGCATATGTCATAAAAGGGAAACACTTATTGTTTTGCTTTGGTGTGTATATATTGAACATACAACCATTCTGACTATTTTGGGATTATGAATATCTCCCTAACGTGTACCATATAGGATTAACAATTATTTGCTGACGCCATATTAAAATATGGATAATTTATATTGGTAGAAAGACTTGTATATCTACCGGTTTATATTCTCTACCGTAACTTGTCTGGGGATTTAGCCGTTGTTTCCACTGTATTTGAATGTTCACGTTTTTAGTCGTCATTCGGATTATTAATAACACTTTAATCTTTTATTTTATTGACATATGACTGCATCGTTGGGTCTGATCATTACGCCCTCTATTGAGTGTTTGTGTGATTGTGTGTGCTAATATATATATAGTGCAGAATAAATGAGTTCTTCAGTATTAGGTGATACCTTTTTTATTGGACTAACAATTTATGTCATAGGACAAGCTTTCGAGAGTTCTCCTCTCTTCTTCAGGTCGAGCAATACTGATATACACTGGAATCTATGCTAAAACAGTGTAGAGAGAAAAAAAACAGATCTGTACTGTAAATAAGGTAGGGTGTTAAAAGTGTTTGAAGCCAGGGAAGGGTGACAAGGAAAGGTGTGGAGGGGGAGGGAGAGAGAAAGTGTGGATAGGGATAGAGGCAAGCAGGATAATTACAAACAATTTTGATAGGGTGTGAGAAAATGCGGACATGGGTTAAGTCCTTTGGTTTTGGTGTCAAAGAGTCTTATCATTCTGAGTTCAAATGTTTTCCATTCTTGGGTGCGTTTAAACATTCCATTGAGGATTTTGATTTTTTTTTTTAAACTTAATTTTTATTAAAAAAATTTAGAGAGAGGGGAGGAATGAAGAAAATAATAAATGGGGGGTGGGGGGGAGGGAAGGATACAGAAAATAGAGATGGGAGAAAGTTCACATTCATTTACAATTTTACCTAACAAGATTTCTTAAAATATTCTATCACACATTTAATATAAATATCCTTTTTTTTTTTTTTTCTTCCCCCTATTTTTTTTTGTTACAACAAAATTAAGTGGGTATTAATTTCTGGTTGATTTTCACTCAGAATCCAAGGTAACCACACCTTCTGAAAATCTGTGTAGGTGTCGTTATTAAGACTAACCATTTTTTCCATGTAGCAAATCTGCCAGACTTTATTTTTAACTTTGGAAATTGAGGGAATAATTGTTTGTTTCCATACTGCCGCTAATTCGCGTGTTGCAGCTGAATATATGTGGCACAGTAATTTATTTTCATGTCTCGTTGGGGGGTAATATGGTTTGTTTAAAAGAAATAACCAGAGATCCATTGGAAGGTCCAAACCGAAAAACCTTTGTGACCACATTTTGATTTCCAGCCAATAAGCTGCTATGAATGGGCACCCCCACCACATATGTATAAATGTGGCTTGTACTCCCCATCCTTTCGGACATGTAGTTGGGTACTCTGGGATGAATTTAGCTAGTCTCATGGGGGTTAAGTACCACCTCATCATAACTTTATAGGCATTTTCTCTGATTGTGATACACATTGATGATGTGGCAACTTTTTGAAAAATATCATTCCAGTCTTCCATGTCTAATACCTCCCCCAGGTCATCCTCCCATTGTAGCATATATTTCAGTTTTTGATTCATTTGTGGAGTGGGGCTAACAAAGTATCCATACAATTTAGATATCAGTCCAGGTGTGTTACTATCTGCTAGACAAAGTGACACAAATCTAGTTAGCAATTCGGGGGGGTCGGATTCTGTTATAAAAGGCTTTCAATTGAAGGTATTGGAGGAACTGATTGTTTGGGATAGCCTTTTCTTTGTGGAAATATTCAAATGTTCTGGGAAATCCTTCTGAACCTACATCTTTTAATCTTGTGATACCTGCTATTTTCCAGTCTATAAACCTATTACGGCCTATTCCTGGACCAAATTCTGGGTTATCATATAGTGGAGTCATAAGTGTATTCTGTGTTGTAAGGAAGTGTTGATTTGCAACTGAGTTCCATAATTTGAGTGAATGGGCTATAATTTGGCTGGATTTGAATATTTCGGGACTCTTTCTCACTGGGGACCATAGAAGATGACTTCATTTGACAGGGGCAACTAAATCCATTTCCAATGATACCCAGCGTCTGTGGACTGGATTAGAGTGCCATAGTATTAGTTGGCTTGTTTGGGCTGCTTTGTAATAGGACATAACCAGATTTTGATTTTTAAATCATTTATGGAATGATCTGGCTGTGAGAAATGATGTCCCACAGGTCAGCAGTATCTTCCTTCTTCGTGATGGAGTATGGTGTCTGTGCATATTCATTCTGCCTTGTAGTTTTTGGCTTGTTTCCCCAATGTAGCAACCTTGGTCACATTTGTTGCACTGAATCATATACACTATATTCCTGTATGTGCAAGTGTATGATCCTTTAACATTGAGTGTTCCACGATTGTGACTGGCTGTGGGATCTTGGCATATATGTTTGCAGAGTTTGCAGAGTTTGCAGCGTTTGTTGTTGCACGGTTTTGTGCCATTATCAGTGTGTTTAAGTTTGTTGTGAAGTTTTCTGCTGACTAATTTCTGTTTGAGGTTTGGTGGTTGCCTGAATGCAAGAATGGGAGGTTTGGGAAAGATTTATTTTAATGTCACATCTTCTGCCAACATGGGTTGCAGATCTTTGATTATTTTTCATATACCCTCTAAGGTAGGGTTGTATGTGGCCACTAGTGGTATGCGTGTGGTAGGTTCTTTCTGTCTGTATTGTAGCAGGTGTTCTCATGGGGCTTTTAGCGCTGATGTAATAGTTTTGGCAATGGTCTTTGGTGTGTATCCCTTCTGTCTGAATGATTCGGTCAGGGTTGTGAGATGCCTGTTTCTGTCTTCAGTGTCAGAGCATATGCAGTGGTATCTTATAGCTTGGCTGTGAATGATACCTTGTTTGGTATGAGTGGGATGGAAGCTGGAGTTGTGGAGGTAACTGCATCTGTCTGTTGGTTTCTTGTATACAGATGTGTGTTGTTTGCCATCTTTCAGTGTTACTGTTGTATCTAGAAAGTTTACTTGGTTTGCCGAATAATCCATTTTGAGTTTAATTGATGGATTGAATGAGTTCAGGGACTTGTAGAATTGTTTTAGGTTTCCTTCACCCTCTGTCCATATTATTATTTTTTCCAAACGTTTTTATTAGGTATTGAGACATCACTTTACAGGCATTGTAGGATAAACATAACATCATATCATAACAGTTGTTTTTACCTTTTTAGCAATAGTGGGGTAAGAAGATGGGGGGGGGGTGAGGCAGGGGGCCCTGAATACCAACCCGTAGGTGTGGTAGACCGTTCAGGTCACTCAGTAGTCCCTGTGGCTAGGCTCCCGAAAAAGAGAAGAAAGAGTGGAAAAGAGGGGAGGGGGGGGGGGATATCAGGGAAGAGGGGATTCTCCCTCCGCTGGAGGCGCCTTCTACTACTTGTTCCGGGTGTCTCGTGTGGTTGTTGGGTTAGGGGGGGGCTGTGATATTTAAAGTTTTAGTGGGTCAGCCAAGGTTCCCATATGGAGTAGAACCGCTCCGTTGAGTGGTTGAGGAATGCCGTCAGTTTTTCCATTAGCATGACCTCGCCTAATCTTTTTCTTACCATTTGTATCGTGCGAGGGGGGGGTTTCTTCCAGGAGAGCACCACTGAGCATCGTGCTGCTGTTAAAATGAAGGAGATTAATTTCCATACTGGGCGGTCAATTTTGTCTTTTGGCCTGCCCAGTATGTAGGTCAGTGGATCTAAAGGGATTGTGAGGTCGGTGACCTCTTTTATTAGGTTTTAAATTGTGAGCCAATATTTCTGGATTTCTGGACATTGCCACCATATGTGGGCCATGTCTCCTTTGTGTCCACAGCCTCTCCAGCATAGATCAGAGGCCAGAGGGTAGATTTGCCGCAGTCTCACTGGTGTTAGGTACCAGTGGAACATTATCTTATATATGTTTTCTTTAATACTCGTGCATACAGAAGTTCCTGATGCCGCATCCCATATCTCTTCCCAGTCCTTGTTGTCTATGTCTATATTTAGTTCCGCTGCCCATTTGAGCATGTAGTCATGTGTGTCAGGACTTGCGTGTTTTTCCAGAATTGCGTAAATTTGTGAGATAAGGCCTTTTTGGTGTGTGTCTCCCTGACACAGTCTCTCGAATTGTGTGAGGGGTGGGGATTCTAATGTGGGGGAATATTTTTGTAGGAAGTGTCTAATTTAGAGGAATTTGAATGTATCCAGGTTGGGGGCTTTAAATTTGTTACGCAGTTCTTGGAAGCTCAGGAACTTCTTGTCGCATAACAGATCGCGAACCGCCTTAATTCCTGTACTTGAATATTGTTCAAATTGCTTTGTCTCGCATCCTGGAGGGAACTCTGGGTTATTATATAATGGGGTGAGTTGTGAGGCTGGGTTCGAGAGTTTAAATTTATTCTTAGCTTTTTGTCATATATTCCATGTGTGGCCCATGGCATCTAATTCAAATTTACTGGTTCCCTTGTCGTTTCTGTCCGAGGTCCATAGGCTTGCTTGCAGAGAAGGCGCTCTGAGACTCGATTTTAAGCCAACATAGCTGGGTGGGTCTGAATTCCACTTGACCACTGGATTTAGTTGAGCTGCCTGATAGAACCTTGCGATATCTGGCACCTCCATACCCCCCTGCCCCTTGGCGCTGTTAATACTGATTTTGCGACTCTGGATTTTTTTCCTTGCCAAATAATTTTGAATATTCTGTTCTGGATATCATTCAGTTCTGACCCAGGGAAATAGTATAATAATCTCGGGAGTATGTTCATCTTAACTGAGATCATCCTTCCGATCCAGGAAATTTGGTATTCCTCCCATTTATTCAGGTCTTTTCTAATTTTATCAAATAAGGGGGGGTAATTCTTTATTTATTTATTTATTTATAAAATATTTTACCAGGAAGTAATACATTGAGAGTTACCTCTCGTTTTCAAGAATGTCCTGGGCACAGAGTTAAGACAAATAATACATGTTTACAAATACAGTTACATAATGAGCAGGGTATACATTATATACAAGACATTGCATGCACAGTTAAAGATAATTTGTATTATGGGCGTATGAAACAGTTACAGACCACATTAAAATGTGTGACAGCCTTAGATTTGAAAGAACTTAGACTGGTGGTGGATGTAAAAGTCTCTGGTAGGTTGTTCCAGTTTTGGGGTGCACGGTAAGAGAAGGAGGAGCGGCCGGATACTTTGTTGAGCCTTGGGACCATGAACAGTCTTTTGGAGTCTGATCTCAGGTGATAGGTGCTGCATGTGGTAGGGGTGAGGAGCTTGTTCAGGTAGCTGGGTAGCTTGCCCATAAAGAATTTGAAGGCAAGACAGGAAAGGTGAACTTTGCGCCTAGACTCGAGTGATGACCAATCTAGTTCTTTGAGCATTTCGCAGTGATGTGTGTTATAGTTGCATTGGAGAACAAAACGACAAATTGAGTTGTAGAGGGTGTTAAGTTTACTAAGGTGGGTTTGAGGTGCCGAGCCATATACTATGTCTCCATAGTCAATAATTGGCATTAGCATCTGCTGTGCGATACGTTTTCTAACCAGGAGACTTAGGGAGGATTTGTTCCTGTAAAGTACCCCTAGTTTGGCATAGGTCTTGGTTGTCAGGGTATTAATGTGCATCCCGAATGTTAAGTGGGAGTCAAACCATATGCCCAGGTATTTAAAACTAGTAACAGGAGTTAGGGTGGTGTTAGTGTTGGTTGTAATCTGAAGCTCAGTCGCTGGAAGCTTTAAAAATGTAGTCTTGGTCCCAAACACCATTGTTACAGTCTTGTCAGTGTTTAAAAACAGTTTGTTTTGGGAAATCCAGTTTTCGAGTCTCAAAAAGTCAGACTGAAGTATGTGTTGAAGGTCAGAGAGGCTATGGCTGTGTGCATATAGGATTGTGTCATCTGCATACATGTGTATTGAGGCTTCCTGACAAGCTGTGGGGAGATCATTAATGAACACAGAAGAGTAGGGGCCCCAGAACAGAGCCTTGCGGGACGCCACAGGTGATAGGCAGGGGGTTAGAGTTAGAGCCAGAGATGGACACATGTTGGGATCTACCTGATAGGTAGGACTGAAACCAGTTTAAAGTATGCTTCCCTATTCCAGAGCTCTGGAGTTTGTTGAGCAGGATAGCATGATCAACAGTATCAAAAGCCTTTGCAAAATCTAGGAATACTGCACCAGTGAGTTGACCCAGTTACATTCCACACTGGATTTCATTGCAAACTTTTAGCAGGGTAGTAACGGTAGAGTGTTTGGGGCGAAAGCCAGATTGGAATTGGCTAGGGAAATTTGTCTTGTTATAGTAATCGCTTAATTGGGAGTGGACACATTTTTCCATGATTTTGGATAGGATTGGGAGAAGGGAGATTGAATGTAGTTTGAGACAGTGTTTTTGTCCCCACTTTTGAAGATTGGGACAACTCTAGCAGCTTTCCAGATCTTAGGGATATGGCCAGCAGACAGGATAGAGTTGACTATGGAAGCAATTGGTTTGGCAATTGCTGGGGCACCAAGTCTTAGGCACCTAGATTGTAGTAAGTCAGGTCCACATTGGCTTCTTAGTTTTAATTTGAGAAGTGCTTGTGTAATCTCCTCTTCGGATACTGGGCCAAATTGAAAATTGTGGGCAATATTGGGAGGGGGTGGGGCTATAGGGGTACTCCCAGGATGAGATTCAGGTTTGTGGTTTGGGCTGCGTTTTGCTAATAAGTTAGTAGCACACCCCACAAAGTAATTATTGAATGCATTTGCAATGTCGGTGGGGTTTGTCAGAGTAATATCGCCCTTAGTGATATTTCTTGGCTGTTGGTGGTTAGAAGGCTAGAGTATGTTGTTGATAACCTTCCAGAAGTTAACTGGGTTTGATGTGTTCTGGAGGAGATTGTCAGAGTAATATTGTGCTTTTGCGTGCCTGGTTTGCCTTGTGCACACATTCCGCAAGCATCTGTAGTGATTGAGATCCTTGGTAGTGCCAGTTATTTTGTGGCTTTTCCACAAGGCATCCCTGAACTGGTAGAGTGCTATAAGGTCAGGTGTAACCCATGGAAGGTGGGCACCCCGTACCCTTATTCTGCGTAGTGGAGCATTGGTATCACAGAGTTTTAAGAACTCGGATTGGAAATAGTCAAGCGCAGAATCATGGTCAGGAATTAAATCGATTCTGATTCCAAGGGCAGTTGGTAAGGTCAGCCAGAAACTGTTGTGGGTTAAAGTTTCTGAATGTTCTAGTGAGGAGAACTTTAGGGCTTGATTGGGGCGGTTTAATTTTCCTTACACAGTACACTATTGCATGGTCACTGAAAATGTCAGGAAGGATGCCAGAGGATTAGATTCTGCTGGGATTTGAGGAGAGAATCCAGTCAAGCAAGGAATGGTTGTGCATTTTCAGGTTTGTTCGTGTGGGTTGGGAAATGAGTTGCGATAGGTTAAGCGATTTGATTTGTGTGTGGATTTTGTGGTTTTTAGGGTCAAGCCAATTGAAGTTGAAATCCCCAAGAACTAGCAGCTCACTCTTCTTATTCTGAGAGGAAATGGGGCCAAGAAACTAGGTGATATCAGTCAGAGATTGTAGAGGGGCTTTAGGGGGGCGGTAGATGCCAGCAATCAGGGCGGGCTTAGAGAAGGGGAGGCAGATTCTGCCAACTAAAATTTCAAAAGAGGTTGGTCTTGGGGGGCAGTTTACCAGTGTAAATTTTAAGGTGTCTGCAATATAAAATAACACCCCTCCTCCTCTCTTTGACCTATCTCTCCTAAAAATGGAGTACCCCTGAATGGAAATATGTGCATCAGGGGTTTTAGGGGTTAGCCATATTTCTGTAAGAACCATGGCTTTTGGTTTATGCATAAGGCACCATGCCCTTAGTTCATCCAGTTTGGGCAGCAGACTCCAGATATTTATATGGGCGAGAGATAGCCCTTTTTGGAATTTGAAGGGGGTATTCTCAGGGGTGTGGGACAGAGTTGAAGTGGGAGGGCCTGGGTTAGGTTCAATATCACCTGCTAAAGAGAGTAATAGTATGAGTAGAAATTTGAGTAGTTGTTGGCAAGTTGTTACTTTATGATGTTTGCCATTTGAGTTTGCAGTGGTCGGAGTGCTGGTTTTCAGGGTTCTCCACCAACATTCAGCAGATAGTGCAAGGCTTTTGAGTAGTCCAGGGTGTATGGTGATGTTGGCCGTGGGCCAGGAGGGGGAGTGTGCAGTGGATAGAGAGAATAACATTTCAATGAGGCCACGAGAAAGAACAAAGTGGAGGTGAAAAGCAGGTTCATTATGCCAGAGGTAGGTAATGCTGCATGGAGCTGTTTTGAGCCAAGTTTGTGTGTGCAGACTAAACAGCAGGGATCATAGTGTTGTCAGAATAGCTCACCGTTTGTTGCCAAGTGTAGAAGAGTTTGCAGTAGATCCAGTCCCCAGTCACCTCTAGTCAAACTATAGTCTAACTATATTTATCACTTAAAAGCTAACTTTAAATGCCTCACTAATGCCAATGCAGTACCAATTACATTGGTATAGGGAGCAGTAGTCCTTTGATACATTAACTCCCAGATATTTTATGTATGAAGGGCTCCATCGGTAGTTAAAATTTAGTTTTAATAGTTGAATCTCCGAGTCTGAGAGGTTGAGATTCAGGGCTTCTGACTTGTCGCTATTAATTTTATAGCATGATATCTTGCCGAAATCGGATAATTCCTTTTGTAGGTTGGGAAGGGAGGTATGAGGGTGAGACAGTGTGAGAATAACATCATCCGCGAACAGTGAGATTTTGTAATTGGTGTCCCCAATGACTATGCCTTGGATGTTCGCGCTGTCCCGAATTCTTGCCGCCAACGGTTCTATTGTCAAGGCAAAAAGTAGAGGGGACAGGGGGCAACCCTGTCTCGTACCGTTCTTTATCTCGAAGGCCTTTGCCGGAGGTCCCGGGAGTTTGACCGTAGCCGTGGGGCTGCGGTAAAGTGCCCTGACTCCCTCTAGAAATACATCATTAAAGCCGAATCTCTGCATTATGTTATCCAGAAAAAGCCAGTCAATTCTGTCAAACGCCTTCTCTGAATCAAGACTTAACAAAACTGCTTTAGAGCCTGAGATGCGGACATGATCTATTATAGTATATTTATAATCTTGCGCGTATTATCAGAGGCCTGACGATTCTGAACAAATCCAACCTGGTCAATGTTAATCAGTCTAGGTAAAATTGGGTTCAGCCGGTTGGCGAGGATCTTACTGTGCAGTTTAAGATCATTATTTAGTAGGGATATAGGGCGGTAGCTTCCACATTGTTGTGGGTCTCTGCTGTCTTTATGTATTATAGCTAAGCTAGCGTTGGTCATGGAGGGCAGGATTGGGGAGCCTTCAATAAAAGAGTTGGATAACTTAAGGAGGTGAGTTGATAGGATCGGGAGGAACCGTTTGTAATAGGCATTGGAGAAGCAATCGGGACCGGGAGTTTTTGAGATCTTTGATGTTTTTACTGCTTCCGTAAGCTCTATTTTTGGTATTTTTGCGTTGAGTATTTGGTTTCCTTATCCGTGAGGCTAGGAAGTTGACACTTAGAGAGATAGTCATTAATTATACTGGAATTTGTTTCATGTGCTTTGTTGCCCTGAGTTTTCAGGTTATAGAGCTCTGTATAGAATGCTGTAAACTCCTCTGCGATCTTTTTATCGTTGTATATGATTTCACCTGACCTACTCTTGATAGCTGTGATTTGTGATCTCTTCTGTATGGCTCTTAGTTTGTTAGCCAATAGTCAGTCCTCTTTGTTCCCCTTATCGTAAAATTTTTGGTTAGTCCATCGCAGGGACTTTTCTACATCCTCTAATTGTAATTGTCTGAGCTCCTCTCTGACGGACGTTAATGTTTTGTATGTTTTTTTAGAGGGGTTAATTTTGTGTTGGCGTTCTAGTTCTAGAATTTTGTCCGTCAAATCTCTAATAGCCTTTGTTTTGGTCATTTTCCTGTGCGATGCGATGGAAATGATGGTTCCTCTAATTGTTGCCTTATGGGCTTCCCACAGGATTGCTGGCGATGGGACCGACACCGCATTATGAGCAAAGTATTCTTTAAGTGCTGTCTTTATTTATCTCTCGATCTCGGGGTAGTTTAATAATGAGTCGTTGAGTTTCCAATTGAACGAGTTCGTTTTTACGAATGGCGTCGAGAAAGTAACGGTGATTGGGGCATGGTCTGACCATGTAATTGGGCCTATATTTGAGGATGTTGAGGCGTCTAGAATGATTTTAGTGGCGAAGAGATCATCTATTCGAGAGTAGGTCTGGTGTGGTGAGGAAAAAAAGTATAATCTCTTTGGCCCCGATGTTGCGTTCACCAAATGTCCAAAAAAGAGTATTCTCCCATGATTTCTTTAAATTTTTTCCCTAATCTTTGGGAACCCTTGACGTGGGGTCTGTTTAGTAAACTTGACTTGTCTTCCAACGGATTCAGGGCCATGTTAAAGTCTACCATTGAGGACAGGTAGGTTGGGTCAATCTTATACATAAGCGTCCTCAGAAATTCTATCTGGTTTTCATTGGCGTATATATGTTGACCAGTGCAATTTGCGAGCCTGCAAGCGATCCGTATACTATCAAAAATCTACCCTCTGGGTCTGTGGTTGTTTTGGTATGATTGAATGGTGTTCCCTGATGGAATAAAATTGCTACACGGGACGGGAGGGGGGGAGGGAGGGAGATCTACTCTCTACTCATTGAATTCTAGACAACATTAGGGGGGGAGTGGGATAAGTCAATAACATAGAACAGTTTGATTTGTTTAAATGCCTCTAGATATTCTAGGATGCCTTAACCACAGCTCTGAAGGGAGCCATTAGGATAAATACCCTGTGGTCAGCAGATACGCTTCCAGGCACGATCTGTCTGGCCGGAGCCCAAGTTTAAGCACCAGGCTCCCAGTGCCCGAGAGCGGCCCGAGCCGGGGGGGAGGGAAGGGGGGCTACTCACAGTTCTCGAACTTCTGTTTTTTTGGTGCAATCCCCCCCCAGCTGGAAAAGGGGCCTTTTCCCACAGACCAACAGGGCCCACGAGCCCTCGGACCCCCAATCCGCCACAACAGATCAGTTAGATCAGGGTGCCTTGTCAACTGGGCAATTCTGATCCAAACTTTTCTTTTCGCCGGAACAGGCGCTGCTGCGGTCAGCTCCCTCCGTCGCGGGGTCCTCGCGACAGTTACGCCACTCTTCAGTGGTGATCAGCACGTGTGTCGGATGGTTCAGCTCCTGCTGCGGAGGGTGTCAGATGGACCTCGGTAGAGGTAAGCAGTAGGTCTTCAGCTGGCCGCTTAACTCCTGGTCTCCCTCTGGTGTGTCGGGGCCGTTCTTCTCGCTGGTCCGGCGGCCCTCTCGTCTGGTCCCTCTGTCTGCCGCTGTGTTTGCTGTGAGTCGGGCGTCCACGAGTTTGGTGGTGTAAGGCCCAGGGCCTTCACGTACGGGGACCATATCTTCGGGGTACCTAATCGTTAGGTATTTAACCCCGTGGCTTGCTGTCAGCTTAAACGGGAATCCCCAGCGATATTTGATCTCGTTGTCCCGCAGGAAGGTAGTCAGGGGTTTCATTTTTTCCTACTGGTCACGGTTGTTCTGGACAGGTTGCTGAAGATTTGTAGGGATTCGTCCATGTAGTTAGTGATTCTTTCCCTCTGCAGGCCACAATTATTTTCTCTTTGGTTGTGTATCTGTGCATTCGCACAATCACATCCCGCCTTCTGTTGGGATCTTCCGATCGCGGTCCCAGCGCTCTGTGGGCATGATCTATTTCTAGATCTTTGTTCTCTACTGTATCACATATTGATTTGAACAGGTCCACCAGGTATTGACGGAGGAGGCCAGGAAGTACCTCCTCTGGGATTTTGCGTATTCGCAAGTTTTGTCTCCTGGTCCTCCATACTGTCTTTGATGCGGTGTATCTCTTCTTTCAGCCTGAAAATCTCTTCTTGCACTCCTGTTTTGCACAGGGAAGTCTCCTCCATTTTATCTTCCAGGCTAGTTGTCCACTCCGTTAAGCCAGATATCTGTTGCGTGAGATCTTGTACCGCCATTTTTATCTCAGCCTGGAGTGAGGAGTATAGTTTTTAGTGCATGGAGGCCATAAGCTCTTCCATATAAGCTCTTGTGAGAGGTTCTTCCCTGCTGTGGTTTCTTTGGGCCATGCTCCTTTCCCCTGAGCTGCCTGTATGCGTCGTGTGCCGCCGCCATCTTGAATTTCGGCCGGCGGCTCAGGGCTCCTCTACTGCGGGGAAAAATATTTTGAAACCGCTTGGTTTGCGGTGTTTTTTTGTTGCCTCGACATTCCTCCCTCTATGCCCTAGTAGGGGGGTCACAGTTGGTGCCAAAATTTCGGGTGGAAGGGCGCGTATTTCTAACGTTAAGCAGGTGAGTCCGCGTAGCTCCCACACTACACCTCCATGTCGGGTGATGTCACCGGAAGCCTCCCCTCTGTCCATATTATAAACAGGTCATCAATGTATCTGTAGTAGTTGTAGGGTTTGTGGGGGCATGTAGTTAGGAATCTTTGTTCAAGATTTGCCATGAAAAGATTGGCATATTGTGGTGCCATCTTGGTACCCATTGCCGTCCCCATTAACTGTAGGTACATTTCCTTGTTGAAGCTGAAGTAGTTGTGTGTGTGGATGTATTCTATCAGTTTGGTAATTACATCATATATATATTTAAATATATTTATGTGTACAAAAAAGTGAGAATGACCCCGCATCCACTCTGATAATTTATATGGTAACCATAAGCGCG